>NW_027271873.1:1345000-1492500 GCF_040938485.1 Diadema antillarum | reverse complement strand
CCCATGGACGCTTTTGTACTTATATATATATATATATATATATATATTATATATATATATATATATATATATATATATATATATATATATATAAAATTGTTTATGATACGTATATATATATATATATATATATATATATATATATATTATTATTATTATTATTATTACTATTACTATTACTATTATACTGTACACTTTGATAAGTACTCT
Organism: Diadema antillarum; assembly: GCF_040938485.1. Classification (NCBI taxonomy): domain Eukaryota; kingdom Metazoa; phylum Echinodermata; class Echinoidea; order Diadematoida; family Diadematidae; genus Diadema; species Diadema antillarum. The sequence goes on along the minus strand of NW_027271873.1, from coordinate 1,492,290 downwards.
GTAGTCATGTGACATGAAAATCCGAAGCACCATGTCAGATAAAAGACGGGGCTCGGATTGTAAAAATCTTTTTGCATATTCAGACTTTTCATTTCTACCCTGGGTAAACACTTAAAAGGTAATATTTCCCCCACGATGTTTATTCTCCTTTATTGCTTGCATGTAATTCCACCACACGAAGTCCATGACATAAAACGCTTTCTTGATATTCATTGTTTAGAAGGTTCAGATTCTTTAGAAATGAAAAATACTTAAACACAAAAACATCGTTTAATATTAAACCTGTTACACTAACATTTTCATATGTTTAGTGCAGTACTATTCCCTAAGAAAAATTAAGGTATATTGGTGGTATTTACTCGATAGATATTTGTCACTCTGCCCACTCACTCTCCTCACTCTGGATGCATCGATAACTTTCTAGAAAACCTGAAGGACATTGTAAGCATTTGAGGCTGTTTTATATGTCATTTATTGATTATTTATGTGATTGTGTGTGTGTGTGTGTTTTATTGTTTTTAAATATAGTTATCAAAATTAATGCTTGATCATTGTTTTCATTTAGTTTGATTTATATTTATTTTGATGTAACCGTCATTAGAATGTAAAAATGATGAAATAGAAAGAGGGACCTAAAAGTGAACATTGGTGTTGAATTTCCTGTTGCAATGCCCTTTGGTCATCTGAGGCAAGTAATTCGCTTTGACCAAAAAAGAAAAGTATATTGAGATTTCTTTAAAAAAAACAAATGTTATTGCTAACTTATTGTTAACGGACCACAAATCAATGCACATGTCCCATAGCTTTCTGTGCCTACTCGTAGGGATCGTTTGGGAAAAAATCTTCAGATTACATTTGTTGATATGATTCTTCGCATTGCATGACGTTTGCCATGTCAAATATTACTCCTGATATTTTTCTCATTTTAAGCACAGCAGAGCATTTTTCCCTAGTTCACTCTTTACACTTGTTGTATGTTTATGAACAATGCTAATGTCGTGGTAAACTTGATAATATAATAGCAATAATTACAAATGCAATATAGTTAATCATATTACCAAAGATAAGCTACAGATCCAATAGGACACAGAAATCAGAGAAATATCAAAACTGCACCCTTAATACATAAGCGTCTTTGGGTTGACGATACGGAAAGACATGCAGCCAAGCTGGTTGCAATCGATATGTGGCCTGCATTCCACTTTTGACTGGGTGGGACGCCTGCGGAGGAAATTCGTCGCTTTCATCGAAAACATTTCTCTGAATGCATAAAACTTCGTGAGACAGTCAGGCCATATTATATCTCAGTAACTATCAATCATAACGTTAGACATTAATGCTCGAGACGGCTATAATCATATGTGTGGCTACGCTTACAAATACATTTTTATTCATAAATTATATGCATTTATATGTATGTATACATAGCATATAACAAAGTGGTAATGCTGTATTTGTCCAATTAATCATATGTTTGTTTGAGTCATATTTTAGACGTCCCTTGCCTGCTTCAGGAGTCTTAAAGATAACTGCATCAAACAAAACAAAACTTGACGAAGCCTTGGCAGTCATTGTAGCGATCAAAGTCACAAAAATTTACAATTCTTGTCCCCGAACGACTTGCTCAAATTCGTCAATTTCTGTCTTTAAAGAGACGAAATTTCGTCTATTTCCACTGGAGACATTAGGAGACTTATTGAGTATGACTTCGAGAATTTCGATTGTTTTTAAAAGTTTAATCATTCACAATGCAGATATTGTACGGAAAAATCATCAACCCAGTATCTCCCTGATCGTATCAGCTTGACCTCTTGGGAAAATAGCTACTCAATGCTAGGTTCAAAACTTCTAGCTTTTCCTTTACAGTGCGAATACTTTTTGGTTGGTTTGACAGTTGGTGTCGTTTTGGTGAGTGGGTGTATTTTCCCTCTCTTGTCCTAGTTCTGAAAAAATAAAATAAATACAAAATCACGTGAGAAGACATGGAAAAGGTCACTGGGACCTTTGACCAATTTTGGATTGCAACATTTCTTAATTTTTCCGAATGTTCAATATTCCAAAGTTTCGTTATTCCGAAGGCTCAGTAATCGAAAAATGAAAAAAAGACATTCGTTATTCCGAAGATTCGTTAATCAGAAAACGAGGTAAGTTTCGTAGTTCCAAAGGATCTTTAGTGGGCATCTTCTTTTCATTTTCGGAGTAAGGAACCTTATTTCATTTTCGGATTAACGAACCTTCGGAGTAACGAACCTTATATTATTTCGGATAAACGAACCTTGTTTTCGGACTTACGATCATCTAGAAATGAGGGATTTGTGTGTTGCGGAATAACAAACTTTCGGAATAACGAACATCACCCTTCGAGACGCTCCAGTCTATCAAGACGTGTAGATTTAGAAACAATGAAAAATGATAGTGTCATATCCATCATTCCAATTTTCCTTGTTGAATTGACATTTTTCATATATATATATATATATATATATATATATATATATATATATAGGCCTATATATATATATATATATATATATATATATGTATATATTATATAGATAGATATAAAGCTAATCGTTCATTTTTCACGTAATGATTGTTAATCATTACGATTATGATTATTGTGTTTTATTATTGTTAGTTGTTGGTGTTTAATGTAAACAAAAAAAAAAGCAAAATGAGGGGAAATTGAATTGTATACAGTATAACTCTGCAGCAAAAAGCAAAAGAAAAGACCAAAAAACACTAAGAGAGATTGTACTCTACTACAAGAAAATTTGTTATCTTTGCATTCGCACAAATCATAAAGCACAACACGCAGAGCGGAAGGATCGCTGTTTGGTGATGTACATATTATACGACTGTGTGGAATTTTAAATCGAAAAATACAAGTCAAGGCACTGGACATTTCATTCCTCTGACAGTCCCAATGTGGATGTATCACGATTGCCAAAACATTTGACGGGGAATGGACGCAGGTCTCATGTAACTTTCATAGTGAGCAGTGTGTAAATTGCCTTATGAAATAATAATAGAGAGAGAGAGCGCAGGGGGGGGGGGGGGGGACCAGAGCACTAAAACCAAGAATAATGCACAACAGATGAATATTTTGAGATGGCGCTGGAAATATATGTACAAAACAATATAGATGGCTAGATTTGGAGATATGTTATTTATTTATTTGTGGGAAGCGCGTCATCCCCTGTCATACCCAGGCAAGTAGCCATGGCAAATCTTTACCATCCATCTTCATACTTACCTAAGCTGAACTTCATTTATGAGAGAAAAAGAGTTGGACAAGTGAAACGGTCGGATATTCTCCGCCTCGGCGGATATATTTGCAGTGATATTCATATGTTATTTCACGTGGGAGGAAAACCCCATTGTCCCTTCTGCTTAATGCGCATTTCGTGATAAAAGAAATAAGTGGTCATTTTTATTCAGCCAATTACAAACGACATTCATCAAGATTGAATGGTTGCATGATTTATATTGATTGGCGAGTAGCTTATAGGAGAGCATTTGAATTTTGCACTGAGCAATTTGTTCTATTCCTATGTACTCAGAAAGTGTTGTCAAAAGTATGTAAAATCAAGTGAAATCGGAACAAATATTCAGCAAAACGACTGAATAGGTGCTGACGGGTTGTCAAGGTCTCTCCAACATGTGTTTTATCAACATGATCAAAAGGAAAAAAGCCATAAAAGAGCTCAGAATTCTATGTGCATAGAAATCCGGTAACCGATTGAAATGTAATTTAACGGATGAGTTTCAAATGGATGATATGTAATTTCTAGTAGAACTACACAGTTTAACGCATGCAGGGAACAAAAACATATCGGTATTGATCATGCTCAAGGCAAAGGAAAAGATAAGTTCAAGGAAAAAATAAGTTCAATCTCAGGGCTCCTGAAAAGGGCTCCTGAAGCTATTACTTGTAGAAATATGAGAATATCAATCAAGAATGATAAATCATAATATGATAGAATGTCAGTCGCCTTTAAACGTGTTAAACATGATTTACAATGAGTTGGCATGCTTCTCCTCAGCCGTTTGTAACTTGCCAAAAATATGATAATTTTTGGATCTTTGCTATCAGAAAATTGTCACTAATTTCAAAAGGATGCAGGCCTAAGTGTAAACAATATGTTCTTGTTGAAGCAGCTTGATAATAGAAATTGCAGTAAAAAAAAAATCCCATCGTGTTGTTTTTGTGAGGGAAGCGTGATGAGGGGATAGAAAAACAGTTCGGTTGTCGAACCATATCTTTTGCGACATCCCTGAGAAACAAAACATACCAGTGCCAGTTTCATTTTGGGATTAACAAATCTTCGGAATAACGAACCTTCTGAATAACGCCACAAACGTTCCGATTATACTGTTTCATCTAGACACATCTAGGTAGACCCTATATGGAAATTGTGAGTTTTGGAATAACTAACCTTTGGAATAACGAACCTTATTTTCATTTGCGGATTAACCAACCTTCGGAAAAACGAATATCAGCAGAAATATGAATATCAATACCATTAACAATATCAATATTACTATCAACGAAATTGCACGCCATTGAATTGTCCAACAAATTGGCAGGTACTTGGCATAAATATAAATACCCTTTTTTACACTGAAAAGTAAAAGAGCTTCTCTTTCTCTCTCTCTCTCTCTCTCTCTCTCTGTGCGCGTGTGTGTGTTTTCTCTCTTTGTCTTTTTCTCTGTTGTTGATATTGATTATGTGGGTTTAGGTGATTGTTTGCGAATTTGTGTGTGATGGCACATATGTGTCTTGGTTGAGTGTGTGTGTGCTATGGATCAATATCATAGGTTAATTCCTGCTTTGAATCATATTATAATGACTTTGCAGCGCGACACCTGACGACTCAACGACACGGCCGGCGGAAGCACATGTACTTCCTCCCGCCTTTTAGCTCCCCAGGACCGACCGACCGGCGAGTTACAGAAAGTGTGCCGACACCGCGGTCCTAATCTCCTGTGGGGGGAAAGGTCACATTGTCTGTACACGGCAGAGGCTCGAGTACTTAATGAAAGAATGGTAATGCATGCCGACTTAAAGGGAAAGTCCTTCCTGATATTATGTTGCTTTGTATATGAAACAGAAAAAAGATTGAATCAGTAAAATTTTGGTGGAAAATCGGACACGTAAAAGAGAGTTATAAATGATGCAGATGCTGAGCAGCTCTTCATTCGGTTTGTCCACAAAAAACAAAAAAACAAATCAGAAATTTCCATTTTCTCCTGTGGATAAAAAAAAAAAAATCTTCAGACGTACTCTTTATATTCAAGAGTTTTACGTTTTTACGTTTGCCCTTAAAGGCATAATTTACCATTTGCATATGAAACAAAAGCCCAACATTAGTGCTTCAAAATAGTTCTTAAATGTGAGTTAGGGATACAAACAACCAATGTAAAAAATTGAACCAGTATAATCTATGTTAAGTATTTCTGAACATAAATGTGAACAACAGTTATAATAAGAATTTTAAGACTAAACCGTCTACAATTATGGTTTAATGAGAAAGATAGTGATATCTCATTATACTTTAGGCTCTGTTTAAAAAATTTTATGTGGTAGGATGTTTTGTGATACAGCTGACCTAGACATATACATCAAAATATGATACCTTGGACATTTTTAAAATCAGTGCTCCCGAAGGTAAACAATAACTTTAAGCGTATAAGTTCTGTCTTTGCCAAAAATGAAGATTAGTGATATTTGTGTACAAAAACGAATGGAAAGCGACTCAACGTCTTTGAATAATCACAAAGAGTTGCCAATTTGCCCCATTGTCTAAACTCTCTGTATTCAGGATACGAAATATGTTGTGAATTTCCCTTTAAAGGTAGTGTTTACCATGGGAGCAGTGATTTAACAACGTTCGAGATACAACATTTGATGCGTATGTGTAGGTTAGTTGTATCACAAAACAATTAAGCCTAAAACATAAGAAATATCACTCTTTCTCTCAATAAATCATAACTGTAGACGGTTTGGTCTAGAAACATATTTTTCATACTATTGTTCACATCTTTGTATTTTTAAACAATACTTAATATTGATTATGCGATTCATTTACATCGGTTGTTTCTATCCCTGACTCACATTTTAGAACTACTTTGAAGCACTAAAAGCTTGGTTTTTGTTTCATCTGGAAATGATAAATAATGACTTTAAGATTTGACCACTGCTGCGTTGAGCAAAGGACACTTAGCATCTCCATATAATAATAGTATATGATGAACGTACGTATACGTGCCTGAAGTGTAAAGATTATTCGTTGAAAAGATACTGCAATTAGCATCGTCTTGAAACCATGCTTCATTTGGTGGTGCTGATTTATATGACGTAAAGAGGAGACTTATTAAAATCTAGTTCCACCACAGTCCTTAATCATCATGGCCTAGAGCATTTACTTTTGTTTTACATAAGTATACCACGTCTACGACTGTCGTAAAAGGTCATACAAGTGAGGTGGATATTACTGTCGATTTTCTCGTCATAATGCATCGTAACAGAGCAAGACAGTTGCTTCCTTTCTGTGTATTCCGGTAATGGATTCATTCCGTACGCTGATGCCAATCTTGCCGGAAATATAGGGGGGGGGGGAGGACTTTTAAAGGGGCTTACATGAGCTGTTTATTTATTTATTTATTTTAGTTATATTTATTTATTTGTTTATTTATTTATTTATTTATTTATTTATTTATTTATTTATCTGTTTATTCATTTTTTTTCATATTTATTTATTTATTTATTTATCTATTATTTATTTATTCATTTCTAATCTTTTGTCAGGGTAGCCCATTCACCAATGAATAATGGTCTTCCATGAACCCTGAATAATATTGATGAACATATGTACATTAAATAGCAAAACGTATATACAGAAGATATGTTGATAATGCCACAGCAAGAGTTAACCAGAATGCCGAAATAACAATGATTAGCTAGCTCAGAAATAAATTTGTGTGTTACTTACAAATAACAACTTTGCTAAAACTTGTTTAAAGTAGTCTTAAAAGAAAGAGAATTTGTGAAACTGAAATTTCTCGAAACAGTTCTTGAACAGTTTAATATGAATATGGAAATGGTGATTTGATGATGTCATCCCCTCGCAACTTGCAATACAGTTTTTGAAATTTACAGCTGTTCGTTCGAACTCAATTGTGCCTTTATCCCAAATCCTCAAATGTCATATGCCAAATCTCAAATGTTAACACAACTCTTGCTCTTTAGATTGGCAACAAAGGATATGATATTAGAAACACATGCTCTATTCATTTCTATATTGCGGAAACACTAACCTCTACGCAGAGCACACAAATACGCACACAGCACACACACACACATACACACACCCACGCACACACATACACACACACACGCACACACACACGCACCCACACACACACGCACACACACACACACACACACACACGCACACACACACGTACACACACACACACACGCACACACACTCACACTCATATATTTCAGATACAAAGAAATTATGTAGGCAAACCGGTTTCTACTTGAGAAAAATATCAGTATTGTCGTTCTAATCGTAACCTCAAATAAGAAATTTCATACGTGGCCTTTTCAACATCGTTCAAGGCGCAGGGCAATATGTTTGCGCCTTATACTACTCTCGATGCTACAACTTAAACCATTGCATTCTTTGCAAGGGACTAAAGTATTACACTTGTCTGATTTCATCGACGTTCGGTTGACATATCAACGTTTACTCGCCGGTAAGTTGCATTCTATCTGGTGGTCACCTTCCGTTTCACAGGAGGCACGTTCGCGATTTCGCGGCCATTTAGCTTTCGCCTTCGCTCTCTATCTCTAGCGCTTGCTTTTTCACCTGTTTTGCGATTGATACGCATTTCAGCATCCGAAGGTGTACCCAAAATGACTCGAATGGGCTCAAAATCGTTACCTTTATTCCGGTCGAATTAAAAAAGGAAAGACGATGAGAAATAACGTTGTTTTTGTTTTTTCTACCGAAGAAAAAGGTCAATTTGAGACAAATAAGCAATTGCCCACAATAGCATAATGACAGACTTTCCTTGCAATCACATGGGCAGAATGACAAAAGAAAAAAAAGGAGAAAAATATATCTGCGATTGTCACGAGAAATTAATTCGCAGATCACTGGATTTGTCTTCGCAACTGTTCTCATACTCTCTCATGTTACAGAATTTTCTCTTCCCTACATATTGCTTGTGGTTATTGACATATTCCTAACTGAATAGCAGTGTGGCGGATAGAGAGAAGGAGAGAGAGTGAGAGAAAAAAAAAGAATTAGACAAAGACTCAATTCCAACACCAGAGGGAAAATTCTATCATCAGAATAAACGACAGGAGAAATATTAGTTCAGCATTCTGCCACAACTCACAAAGCCACATACTCAATTCTCTCACAATGATAATTCATATTAATTTTCCACCTATTTTCACAGTCATGTAATTGTATTGAATTTCAACGCCAAGGAGATGGAGCTTGCGGTGAGGTTCTTACGTACTTTCGATTTCTATACAAGAACAAAATGTTGATACTGAGAGTATGCTATTGATTAGTTCATATGACACAAGGGAAAATAACCCGTTATACACTCGTACAACGCGATTCTAGTCTTCACACAGGGTGGGTATGATACCTATACTCGATGGCATCTGCGCCGTAAATATCTTGCTTTAGTTGGAATGCGAGCTTTTCAAGAATGCTCTTTCGTTTCCAGTATACTCATTATCACTTTCTTTTATGTGCCCTGCAAGTAAAAGTTATGTAAAATCACAGTTATACACACAGCATACACGGACCAAAAAAAGCAAGCGTTGCCTTTAAGAACAATTTTACATCATGGTATTCATATTGGCTTTAACAAATATCTAACTTCAATTTTAACTGTCACGAATATGCTTCCACAATAGCGTGATAGGCCTCTTTGTATATAGAGAGAATATCTAACACAGGGTGACGATATTTTTGCTTCATACACCTTTCCCGTTGTTTCGCACGCACGAGCAAACCTCCATGAACATGATTAAATTTCAGCGTGCCACGTCAATTTCTTCTCCATAGGTTCGTTTGTGAAATCTGTGCACATTTTACTTATCGGCACAGAAAGGGTACTTTTGCTTCAAATACTCTCAGTGGGAAATGATTGATACCTTTAATGATCATCAAATAAAAATGACATTTGATATATTTCTTTGCAAAAACCAATATGTACGTATATCATGTACATTATGTATGTATACGTTTAAAAGGGGGCAAATAACTGTATTTGCCTACGCACACACAAACGTATATAAAACTAACAATGATGCTTACTTATGCGTGTGTACATTATAGTTTGTGTATGTTTGTGTGCATTTAATAGACGAACATGACTTCAGAAGAACTTTTAAGGGCTGTTCATCCGCAGGTCCGTACGCAGTATACATCATCATAATATTGTTTGCGCGCGTGCATACCTATCATTATTATTATTATTATTATTTGCTTCATGTAGACTCGTACCTCAGGGTATGAGACTTACTGGCTGTTTGGTGAGGAAATATCTTATGCATGACAGATAGTTAAAAAATGATAGATGGATAAATATAGATATATATATGGTAATAATAATGGCAGGGCCCGCTGGTAAAGCAGTGGCAACACTGAAGAGGCTACCCTGGGTAAGTAAGACCTTATTATTATTACTAGTCAGGGCCAAAATATTGTCACTCACTTTTCCCAACATGCAAAACTTGATCAACAACCAAAAGTTTTTTACTCTCTCTTCCTTGACGGTCGAGATGAAATCGCAAAGATCCAAGGGAAAGGATGATTTCGAAATCGAAGAGGGAATAAAATGCTCTGGTTTCAATCAATCCACGACAAGATTCACGATTGGTATTCCATGAATATCGAATTTTATACTCAATGATATCAACTTCAATAGGATTGACACAACGCGTGCGATTCCGAACAGCAATACGGTTAGATTTGATCCAGGTCTTTAGAAATGGAATATTGTGTGTGTCCTTTTATTCTTCGATAGCAACTCCGGGGGGGGGGGGGGGGGGGAGGGGGAATTGGATGGTGGAGCTGTGGGCTTTGGAATCTTTCTTCAATTACTATGCTTTATGCGTCATCAGCATTGCGCGTAAACGTTTTGATATTCCTAATTATTCTGCGTTGCTGGAAGCGGGTATAGGTCGCAAAAAGTTTAGTGGGCGGGTATAATCTGATGCGGACGCGTTACGAGACCTTTGATTCCAGAAAAAAAAAAATGAAGATGGAAAAAAATCCCTAATAGGAAAGAAGCAGACGCATGTAAAGTATGTATTCATTTTATAGACTGCTCATGGCTTATTCACTCATTTCATTTCGCCTGCAGATAAAGCCAGACAACTAATGTATAAAAAAGAGGATGAAAATAAAACAAAATAACAAATAATGCTTCTCCATATATACAATGGCATTGCTGGCTTGCAGATGTCTTCTCTGCGTATATAAAATCTTTATTCTTCATCATCTGTTATTTATCATTCTGTGTGAACATTCGTAATGGGGAGGGAGAGCTAAAGGATCTCTGTAATGTGAAGATGTATATATATATTATATGTATATATATATATATATATATATATGTATATATATATGTATATATATATATATATATATATATATATATATATATATATATATTTATACATTTTTTTTGGAGCCGTCTCGTTTCATTTCTTATGCAACTGCAAAACACGAGCAACATACATGTATAATGAGAGACTCCTTTCAGTGCTCATGAGAAACAAAGAGACGAAGAAATATAACAACAACAACATCAGGTCGAATCAGATAAAATATCGAGGAGGGGTTCTCTACAACAAAGGGCAATAATTAGTGTGCTGTATATTTCCGATGCTCATATTCGTCGTAACAAGGATGAAAGCTTTGTTTGTTTGTTCATTAACAAAACGAGAAGGATTTGACTGGAGAACCAAGGAAGCTAGGAAATTAAATCTGCATCAATATTTGAACTCAGTCAAATACGACAGCCTGCAAGACACCAACAAGATCCGTGTCGCCTCTGTATTGAACGAGGTTGTTGTTTTTTATAACTCAATCATTCATCATTATTTATGAATCCATTCATTCATCCATTCATTCATTTATTTATTAATTCATTCCTTTTTTATCATTCTTATTTCCAAGCGATGTACATGAATATTACATGCATATTATGTGTAGGTTATAGCAATGCATGATGACCTATGATCACACTGCTTCAATGTTTCTTCTTATCAGCCCATGTCGGAGAAATGCTCTTGCTGATGATTAATCACTTGTTTTAACCCCCTACTCATATATGATCATGTGACTCATGTAACAGAGCTACATTACTGCGCATATGAATAAAAATTGGTTGCAGTGATATGGAATGTGGGAAATGGGGAGGGGTGGTCAGGTAAATTGAACTGTGACATAAGAAATGTCAAATACAAGGTCGTCCTTGATGTATGAACAGACGCTTAGTTTCTTCTTTGTGACATATAAACTAAACATATAGAAAACGTAAAAAACAATCCTTCGTATGTTTCATCGATCGATCGATCGATCGATCTAGATAGAAAGTACCTGTCAGCAAGACTCGAAATATAATATCACCTAACAACTCTCGAAAATTGTCAACTTTTTTCCAGCCCTTGCTTTCTTAAATGTGTTCGCCCTTAAAGTTTGAGGGACCAGTTAATATCTTTAAAATCGATGTCCACCACGCGGTGATATTATAACGACAGTTTGAAACTGTAGTCAGCGTAATGAGCTGAGAGAGATTTTCATAATGTCTTATCTTTGTGATTTATAGAGCTTCTCCGTATTCATGGGAATAGATTACATACTGAGCTATTCAAAATTGGGGGGGGGGGTCAGAAAATGTTCATGATCTACAGACGTAAGTGAGCAGAAGGCACGTGAAACGGCCTATACTGACCAATTGGTTTCTAGAGCGAGCAGTGATCTAAAAGCGGTACAGAATATTACGGCGCCACCACAGTGTTGCCCACCCCTCGCTGAGCGCTACATCACTCCATATCGTACCGCGCAGCACGACAATCGAACCAATACGGAGGAAAAAAAATGAAATAGAATAAAAAAGAGAAGTGGAGCTTTTCATCTATTTGCCATCTCTCTTATTTTGAAAAGAGCTCTCTAATCGTACACATGATAATTGAAAATGTTACTCGGCCCATGTAATTAATTTTGCATCGCACCGTAAATACACCGAGCCATCTCCCTGCTCCTATTTCCGTTTCTTGTCTTTCTGATATTATTCTCATATTTCTCTCTCCTCGCTATTTACATTCGGTGCCTCGTTACCACTCTAGATGTGCAAAGGAGGAATGAATACGACAAGCTCGTTTGCTACAGTGGAGGGCTTATTGTGTTTGCTCGTTTCTTTCTTCATTTTTACCCCCACCGACCAACCAGCTGATGTGGGCTTCAGTGCTGCCATCAAATGGAGACGCTTATTCCCACTGTTCGCAAATGAGGGATGGCGTATAGCGGTGGTATAGAGGTAAATACTCACAGGTAGTCACAAACGAAAGCAGTAATGAATATGTTCCATTCATCATCTAGAAAGAAGGAGAAACAGATAGAGAATGTGGAGAATCTCGTACAGAGAGAAAAATGTAGTGAGAGAAAAATAGCAACCCCCCAAAAAAAAACAAACACGCACATAAATAATATTACATATGTATATATATATGTTTAGATGCCTAATCAGATAGAGAGATAGATAGATTGATAGATAGATAGATAGATAGATAGATAGATAGATAAATAAATAAATAAATAAATAGATAGATAGATAGATAGATAGACAGATATATATATATATATATATATATAGATAGATAGATAGATAGATACATAGATAGATAGATAGATAGATAGATATACATAGATACACAGATAGACAGATAGATAGATAGATAGATAGATAGATAGATAGATAGATAGATAGATAGATAGATAGATAGATAGATAATGGAGAAGAAAGTGAGAGAAGAGATTTGAAAAAGAACAGGGAGAGAAAAAACGATGAGAGTAGGGAATAGATGAATCAAAAGACAGGATTGAAAGATTGGATGGTAGTAAGAAGACAGGATAGTGGTGGGATACACAATACTGTTTCAGTGATGATCAAAATATGCTAAGAGTATGCGCATTGGTGAGCTAATATCTCCGTGCTTGATATATCAATTGGAGAATTAGATGAGACCCGGTACCCATTTTTTTATGCATTTCAGAAGGTTTCATTTCACTTGATTCGATGTGCTGACGGCAATCATCACCGGAGCATGGTCGATCAATGGTATTTCGTAACTTTGCATAATTGACAAGAGTAAAGTGTTTCTGAGTTTCCTGTTACATTTCTTTTTAATACTCAAGTCTTTTGACAGTACTGGGTAACTCGATGAGTGATGTAATGGATATCTTTTTCTGATATCTATTTCATAATTTGGCCACATTACGAATATGGTATTTCTGCTCGTCAGAACCAAGACGTTTAGGTTTCACGTCGAATGAAAAGAATTTCGTTGAAAGGATAGGATGTTCACTTGCGGTCATCCCACGAGGCCGACACCCACGAGTCATATAGCCCACGAGTTCTACGATTAAAAAAAAAAAAAGGTCCGCATGAGTCATACAGCCCATGAGTTCGACAGTGGGCAAATAAGGTCCATGAGTTCGACACTAGGTGAAAACAACCCACGAGTGGAAGTGGAAGTGGCTTAGTGTGTCCGTCTCACGGACCTTGTTTGCTTAATGTTGAATTCATGGGCTGTATGACTTGTGGGCTGTATAACGCGTGGGCTGTATGACTCACGCATTGTGTGATTCGTGAGTGTGGAACTCGTGACGTGCACCTGTTCACTTAAGATTTCCGGCCATTTTTCCAGGTCAGTGATTATCCTTTTCCAGCCACATTAGGAAATTTTTATCTGACATGTTTATCTTTTGACATGTAATAATGATCAGTGGCGGATCAAGAGGGGGCGCCCCCTCTCTGGTTTTTCGTTAAAACAAAAGAAATAAAAACAAAAAATGGGGTGGGGCGCGTGCGCCCCCTTTAATCTTGCAAAGGCGCCTCCCCTTTACGGAATTCCTGGATACGCCCCTGATGATAATCTAAAGAAACGCTATGCCTAGCTTTGATGGCCGCGTTTCCCTTCAGGTCGAAGTCACACGTGGTGCTCTTTTAACGCGAATCGTCATCTCAGCTAACCAGGAAGAATTTGATGATGACACATCAATATGAAATACAGAAAAGTTTTGACAGAAGTTGCGACAATTGCTCCCATGAAATATCTGTCCGCTGTATGAACACAAACATGACCCTAACCCTAATCCTAATCGTCACATCAAACTAAACCTGAAACCCTGTCACAACCCTAACCCTAACCCTAAGTCCTCTCAGAAAATAAGACAGGAGCAATTGTCGCAGGACCATATGTCACATCACCAGTAAACGATCAAAAATGTACAATTATTCCCTACCACTAAAAAAAAAAACAATCATCGAATCTTATAAAGGATGTATTGCGATAGTCAGATAGTGTAAGTGTTTGGAGGTAAGCTGACATGCAATTTGTCGTTGTGTCGTACCAGATTTACACAGCTCTGCATTGATAAGAAACTTAATGTTTCATTTTGTAATGCCACTTATGACGTTTTACTTTGAAAGTACCCAATGATATGCCAAATATTTTCAATGTTAAACGGATGTATCAGAAATAAAAAGAGTAAATCAACATTAAATAAAGTAAAAAGGGGAAATAATTCTTCATAATAATTAGTGAAGAAAGATTTTGCGCATTTCTACCATGATTATTATGATATCAATATTATATGGCTGTTAAAACATTATTTGGAAATTTGGTGATACGATATATATTTTGTTTATGGAACTGATTTACACATTTATTTTCCATCTTCGAATCACGTATACATATTGGAATCTGTGTACTGATATCTTATGTGATATTACTGAAAAAAAATCTTGGTATATGTACGAAATTGTGTTGGAAGAAAATTAAATCAATCAAACAAACAGAAAATAGGCTTAAGGAAGTTATATAGGATATGAAACCAAGTCATGTTTTACTTAGTGGAAAATTTGAGATCAAAAGAGAATATGAATTCACATTATATGATTATATAGGAAGTGAAAATAAATCATGTTTCACTTGGTGGAAAAATTGGGACCACAAGAAAAAAATGGATAATGTTAATAAAATATTTTTAAACAACTTTCTTGATTAATATGTATTCTGCGAACACGCAATCCTGCAATAGTAATGAAAGATGATGATAAATGTATCGATCAATCATGCGAAGAAACCCATGCATTGAATTGCAGGAAGATAAAATCTAAAACTACGTCCGTGAATCCGCAGATCTTAAAGTAGACTCGAATGTTTATGCACGGCGCAATTTATATTTGTGTCATGAGGAAGTCGTAATACGGAATTTCCAGGGCAAATAATGTGCGCCCGCGTCATCGTGGAAACATCGCAATCCTGAAACGCGTTTTGCGATAAGATCGAAGAACTTGAATCCTCATGTATACCTGTGAGCAAGTTTACTTCCTGTCGTCAAACCGAGCATGTTGTCGAGTATGACGTGTACACCGCTGGTGGTTCACATTCTGGTCATAATTCTACTATAAGAAGGAGGGGGGGGGGGTAACTATTGCTGAACATATTAGGCACCGGGAATGGAACAGATGCACGTTATCCACAGGATCTACGAGTCGGCTGGTTTCCAAGAATCCTCCACCTTTTTAAAGCCGTACAGCAGCATCCTTGATAAAGCCGAAGGAAGTCGGGTAGATGGGGAGGAAGGGGAGGGGGTCTCAAGAGCCATGCTCATATGCACACTTGCACACCCACACACGGATGTTATCACGCGCACTATGTATGTTTACATAACTATTTATCAAGAGGAAAAATAACGATTTAAGGCTGGAGGAAGGGGGGGGGGGGTAGGCGGGAGGTGCGGGAGATGCGAAGACCACTAAACTCTTCCGCTCCACCCCCGTGATCCACGTCATTTGAGAAGATTGAATAAACTTCCGCTGCAGATAACGAGCGCAAGTCTAGGAGAGCATGCGATCTTTGAGCACGACGAAAAAGGTGAACTCGATGAGAAAGATGATAAGTAACACTGAGCCCCCCCCCCAAAAAAAAAAATAAACAAACAAACAAACAAACAGAAACATACTTTCGCGCAAAGCTTTAGCTCAGGGAACATATTGCCATGGATATTGCCAAGTGCACACGATTCCGAGGCCACGGCAAAACAATTTTTCCCGTATCATACACCATTGTCATAAGGTGGGATAAAAGTCGTGACGACACCTTCAGCGAAAGAGCAAATATCCCATCCACCCCCCCCCCCCACACCATCCCCAACCCCCATCCAGCCATCTAGAAAGCACGCCATTGCATATACCTTCAGTATGCTCTTCACGATATTATTAGTGTCAGGGAAAGATGCGGTTAGCTTACCAAACGCACACATCGAATAACTTGCCAAGCTAAGTGTGGAATATTTTTTATAGAAATTATGCTTTGGTATAGGCACGTTTGAATTTCTTCCAATTTTCAGTCTAGAAACCCTGTTCAAAAACAACAGTGATAAACATAATTGATTCTGCAATCAGGTATCCCCATCACACCCTCGGGGAATTCCATGTTTTTATGAAATTATGATCATGGCGTTTTTGTGTAAATTGTTTATAACTTTCAGTTGGAAGCTGTTAGAAGGAATATAGATACACACATGATTGAAGACTTGGAAAGATAATAAGACAGCCAGCGTGCATGTACGATGCCGGTTGAAGATGTTTAAATTGCAAAATTCTTTTTTTTTCTTTTATACCTGAATATATTCGATGTCAAGATTAACTTACGATTCAGAGGTAAAGTGACTTAGAAAAAGACTATACAATCCTGTCATGCCTGCGCTCAAGCAAGTCAAAATGGTCCAAGTTCCATCATAATCTGACTTAAAGTGTCAAAGTTATTGAAAGTGAAGATTTCGCTTGTTTTTATTAAAAAGTGGCATTGGTCTCAAATACACCTGCAAGTAATTCGCCGAGGTGATGATGTTTGTTGTCTTTTGAATTTTAAAAAAAAAAATCGTAAAAAATACTCACCATGCACCCTTTATCCCTTTATAACAACACAGTCATATGATAGGATTCAGTCCATTCCGGTTAAAACAAACACGGATAAAACGAAATTCTCGTTACAACTAAGTAAAAGTTCTGCTCAAAAGATTCGATCTGTTGCAGTGAACAAATATCATTATTATTATTTATCTTGCATCGTAAAAGTAAACAAAAGGAGAAATATAGCGATCGATTGTAAGCTGGTGGACTTGTGCAAGTAACACAGGCACTGACAGGGGCCTGCTTTTTCTGCACACCCCCTCACTCTTATGATTTATATTTAAATATAGCGCAACCAGTGGCGTAACTACGCGGGGGCATGGGGGGGGGGACACGTGCCCCCCCCCCATCCGCTGGTAAAAAGAAGAAAAAAAAGAAAAAAAACCCTCCCAAAATGGTAATTCAAGGGTTAGTAAACTGCTTTTGAAATCGACATGAAAGGATGATCAATAAAAAAGATATTTTTCTAAGATGTCTTTTAACCATATAACTAAAGAGGTATATGATATAGTGAGACATTGTTCAAAAAGCCCGAAGACGACAAAAGATTGTGATTCAGTGTGATTCCTGGTTGGCATTTTGAATACAAGCAGGATGTGCGCAGTGTACTCAGAACATCGGAATGGCAAAAAGAGTCGCTGCAATGTTGCGCAATGTGATGTTTGATAGGTTGTACACATTTGCTATCAAAGCTTGATCATTGATTTTGCAGTGTTGCTTTACATACTAGTCTATATTAAAATGCCTTGCATTGCCAATAATAAGACTTGACCTTGGCTGTTTCCTAACTTTTCCATCTATATGAAACACACACACTCGCAAACACAAACAAATTAGGGGATGCTCTATATAAAGTGCAGATTTTGGACATCCTTCTCCCGCTTGGTCACTTCGACGCCCCCTCGCTGGTCATACCTCCCCCAATCATGAACATAAACCGACACCCTTGACTACCAGTGGCGGATCCAGGGGGCGCACCGGGCGCCCCCTCCCTCCAAAGCGAAAAAATATACATGTAGCTACAAACGACAGTTTTGGGACTGTAAAATGTCAAAATTTTCAAGCTCGCTCGCTTCGCTCGCTCGCATTTAATCGTTATGCAATTCTCCTGATGTTGCTGTCAGTAATTGCCAGCAGTTGCGCCCGGTGCGCACCCTCCCCTTAATTTCCAAAGCGAAAAAATATAGCTACAAACGGCAGTTTTGGGACTGTAAAATGTCAAAATTTTCAAGCTCGCTCGCTTCGCTCGCTCGCATTTAATCGTTATGCCATTCTCCTGATGTTACTGCCAGCAATTGCCAGCAGTTGCGCCCGATGCGCCCCCTCTCCTGAATTTCCAAAGCGAAAAAATGTAGCTACAAATGGCAGTTTGGGGACTGCAAAATGTCAAAATTTTCAAGCTCGCTCGCTTCGCTCGCTTGCATTTAATCGCTATGCAATTCTCCTGATGTTGCTGTCAGTAATTGCCAGCAGTTGCGCCCGGTGCGTCCCCTCCCCTGAATTTCCAAAGCGAAAAAATATAGCTACAAACGGCAGTTTGGGGACTATAAAATGTCAAAATTTTCGAGCTCGCTTGCTTCGCTCTCTCGCATTTAACCGTTATATGCCATTCTCCTGATGTTACTGCCAGTAATTGCCAGCAGTTGCGCCCGGTGCGCCCCCCCCCCCCTGAATTTCCAAAGCGAAAAAAATATAGCTACAAACGGCAGTTTTGGGACTGTAAAATGTCAAAATTTTCAAGCTCGCTCGCTTCGCTCGCTCGCATTTAATCGTTATGCCATTCTCCAGCAACTGCCAGCAGTTGCGATCAGTGCAACCCCCTTAATTTCCAAAGCAAATGTATATATATATATATATATATATATATATATATATACATATAGCTACAAACGGCAGTATGGGGACTGTAAAATGTCAAAATTGTCAAGCTCGCTCGCTCCGCTCGCTCGCATTTAATCGTACCGTTATGCAATTCTGATGTTGCTGCCATGAGGTGCCCCCCCCCCAAATGTCTTGACCCACGGTACGCCACTGAGCGCAACGATGTCAATCTGATATTGAAATTTTACTTCTGTGTGCTTGTGTATGTGTGTGTGTGTGTGTGTGTGTGTGCGTGCATGCGTGAGCGAGGGAGAAAGCGAGATAGAGCAAAACTCGAAAATCTCACGCATTTCTCACATTCTCCCACTAAGCTTCGAAAATCTTACTCAAGAAAGGAAAGAAAAAACTTTGCACAATAAATACTAATATGTTATTAGAGTCTGGCCTTTTTCAATCCGAGAATATACTGAGAATTCTAAAGCTCCCCGTATAAACACATGTAAATCACTTTTTTTTTTATTGCTACATATATTTATGCATATGGATAATATTACAATATATATTCCCACTTAGAGGGACGTGGGGAACCTTTATTATTTTATATCAAACAATGCAATTCGAATGCAATTTCAAGATGTATTTACAGCAATCGCGAAGTTCAAGAATTGTTTCTAAAGAATGTGACAAAAACAAGCCTAATAAAATAATCTCGTGGCGCTAATCATCGTATGGCCAATGTTTAATGAGTAGGGTCTATTTCAGTTTTTACATTCTTTTTCTTTCTTTCTGTCTGTCTGTCTTTGGCTCATGCACTTTTCATAATCAATTATGCAAGATGCTGGTTGATCTATATAGTTATATAATGATGCAGCCTGGCAAAAGTATCTTATGGAAGCTAGCATCTTTCTCCGTAGGGACCACGTTATGCGGTACAAAAAAAAAAAAAAAAAAAAAAAAGGTCTTGCTCATATTGCATATTGGGTGCACTGAACTTGCCATCCTGACTTTTATACTAGTAACCTGAGTACAACCTGTGGTGGAAAAAAAAAACCACCTCAATCTCCCGTCCCGCGAATCTCTTGACTCTAAATTTCTTTGGGGAGTATTCAATGAAATGAAATAAAGAGGATCGCCTTACTTCCTTCATAAAGTTTTTGCTTCCGTTAAAAAAAAATAGAATAAAAAACGGAATGACATAGAATGAACAGCCGTATGTTACGGTCCTTTCTCGTATAGACATTTCGCATTCTACCCAGCACCACATCTGACAAAGTCGAAAATACACTGTGCACTCCCATGCTTAAGCGCCGTTTAGTCTCATACGCTACTCTTCAAGTGCCAATTTTAAGGCAGCTAATGAGCCTTTTCAAAACGTTTTGAATACTCCACGATCTTCCTCGACGAACTAGTAAGACTCAGATATTTCGGGACAGCTAGCAACCATAGCGCTATTGCCTAAAAGGGGGTGTGGCCTTTTATGGACAGTATTCATTATTCATATTTATAGAGCAACCCGATCAGCTTCGTAATCTCAGCTCCCGAAGCATGCGGCAAATCGGGAATTCCGGTCAATCCCCGCCCGGAACGATGCATTGTTGGTGCTGCATATACTCGTAATGAGCCCCTGGAAAACAGTGTCTGATTGGCATGGTCCCATATTGTTTGCGCATGTACCTTCCAAGCGCAATTCCAGAGCATGTTCCTGTTGGCTTTGTTAAATAAATTATATTTGGACCAGTAGAATGATAGAGATTACCCACAAAAACCTTAGTTCATTAACTATGTTTGTTTATGCTGGAAACCACACAGTGTTCCACAATGTGAAATACAATGTGAAGCACAGTTTGCAATCTCTTCACACTGTAGACTTCGAGCGTTTTAACATCGTGAACACATGGTGGATCATCAATTTATACAGTGTGAATCATCAATTCAATGTGAGTCAGAACATTACTATGTGAACTCTCTGTGAAAAACACACCACAGTGTGAAATCATCTTCACACTGTTAAAATCGAGCGTTTTCACATAGATAATTATGTGAACACATTGTGGGACACTGTGTTCTTTCCAGCAGGGTTAAATTACACGGACAGAGAAATATTTAGCACTGTTTAGAGCAAGAGGTGATAATTTCACCATCACACAATCATTGCACACATTAATTGGTGTCTCAGTGTCTCGTACGTGGATATTCACCAAGTATTCTATCTTTTACACGAAAATTTAACAGTAAGTTATATTTTATCTTTCGTATCCCATTATTGTAGCCACTTCGGAATTAATCAGAGATGACATCTATAGTGACAAGGGAGCTGTAGTTGCTATGCTATCGACCAGACATATTTCTTTCTATATTTTTTTGTATATATTTGTGTGCAAATCCATCGGAAGAGTTGTAAAAGTTGATGAAATCATTGCTTTTCCTAATCTACCATGTTGTCTTCGGGACCATCAACTATGGACCATTAACACGTTCCCGTGAAAATTCGTGAATTTCAAAGATTGGAAAATTCCATAACTTTCTCATTAGAAGTAAAACTGCACTTTAAATCTGTTTGAATTATATGACGTCATGGTGGTCACTAACCAGTTGAGGACTGGTTGATTTTGCTACATCACGCATTTCTCATAGACACCTGCCCGTGTATACTCGGGTCTCGTCCTCAACGGGTTAAGTGATGTGAGGTCCTGAATTTGACACTTTTTCCTTATCAAACATGTCAAGTGCTGACTTTATCTTGACGATTTTGTAATTCTATACGAAATGATAACTTTGCAAGTTACTTCGCTGTATTTAAAGTTCTTGCATTTTTATACGAATTTTGTTCATATCCTGTGTTTATATTCTTATGCATCTCCTTCATGTCGTATACTTTTGCCTTTCCATCTTAAAAAAATTTTTAATCGAAAAAACTTGTATATTAACCTTGAGGTGAACTGGATCTGTGTCTTTTTACGAAGCTTCAGTATTTAACTAAAAAAAATCTGGTAGCCAAACTTTTATCTCAAAGAAAAACAAAAATATTCATCGCTGATCGTAGATATGTTTCAATAGTGCTTACATCTACAGCAAACTGTCGAAAAGAAAAAAAACTTCACGTTTACAGTTGTCAAGTAAAGCATCGTTTCGAGTTATCTGCAATATAGCTTGCACGTTTCCCAGTATTTTCACTGAAGTAAAATTGTGTATCTGCGGTGTCAGCATTAGTTTCTGAAATCGTTTATAAACACTTCTCTCCGTTCATATCACTTTTTAGGCCAGTCACTGTATTCTCTTTCTCCCCCACCCCCCCCCCCCCCCCCCTATACCCTCCCTCTCTCTATCTTTAGCTCTATTTTGAGCTTATCCCGTTGTCCATGGTAGATGTAGGACACCGAAAACTTTGTGGATCAGTGCCACATTGCGATATTACATCGCCCTGTCCTCACGGCATGGATATGATACTAGTGATAGGTGTGGTTTGCTCGAAGCAACAAAGTTCAGCGCTTTTTAAAGACCCGGTAACGTCGGAATTCGAGAATGCCGGATTCATTCGCTGTCCACCGGGATTAGAAAACCGAGAATAGCACCGGCCAGCGAATACATGCATCGAAGCGAACCGTACGCCGATCGGTAACTCTCGGTTCCACTCGAGATTATTCGGCTGTGTGTGTACTTACATAGAGATCAGTGATTAAACTAAACACAATTTGTTACGAGAAATTTCGAATATATCCGATCCTGGTCAGCCTTCCCACTTCATGGTGTCCCATCTCTTTGGGGTCTTTAATTCGTAGGAAAACCGACAGTCAGCAAAGCCGGCCTACTATCTACTTCGTTCCTCTTTCTGTGACAAATATTACTAACAACTTTTACCTCATTCCCTCGGTCAGGATAAAGAAGACTCATATATTTTTGTTTCGACAGCACATATGGTCCGGTTTTTTATTTTGTTGTTGTTTTGTTTTTTGTTTTTACTTTTTTTGTGGGTTTTTTTTTTTGTGGGTTTTTTTTTCTTTTTTTCTTTTTTCTTTGTGTGTGTGTGTGGGGGGGGGGGGGGGGGGGAGGGGGTCCGCCCTTACACGTGCTTACTCCTTTTATCTCGCTTGTCCAAGTATCACCATTTACGTGGGAGTACACGAACGTAGCCTACATTGGAACATCCATCATCGATATGACTATGGCACTCAGTAATCAGGAGAATGGTATCGCCTTGCCCAGCTATCGGCACCCTACCCAACAATGGTTGAAAGTCTGTCAACATAACCTTATCACAGCTGTCATTCAAAAACATACCTATTTTTACCTCTCCTTCTCTGTGTCTCTCTTTTTATTCTATTCTCTTGAAATATTTTCATATACCTCTTTAACTCTTTCTCTCAGTTTTACTCCTTTTCGCTCTATTATTTGAAAATAATATTATGTATATATATATATATATATATATATGTGTATATATATATATATATATATATATATATATATATTCACTTCAAATCAAATCATATTTCCACCCTGTTCAAATCTTTAGGATCAAACTTGCTTAAAAGATACCAAAAAAGATATGGGCCGTTATTCCGATATAACCTGCTGTTATCGCCCACAACAGCATGTCAAGGCGAAGTGACGATATGTTATCAAAGCATCAACTTTGCCTTGTGGAGAGCGTGCTTGAGTGTTTGGCTGTGACGAATGATTTTAGCTTTGAGTACAGTGGACTCCCGTTATAACGAAGTCCTCGGGACCGGCAGTTTTCTTTCGTTATATCAAAATGTCGTTATAACCAAACAATTAAACAATGTAAACATAGAACGGATAATTTTGCGGCCAGAAGAGTTACTGTGTTGTAACCGGAATTTCGCTATAGCCGTGTTCCTTATAACGGGAATACACTGTAATACATGAATATGTTATATATAACGCCCAACTGTAGCGTACTTACAGTGGATGATGACACGTCTAACAAGTTTAATCTGTACCCACACTTCCTGGCCTAAGCCAACAATGTGGCGACCTTTTCGTTCTCTAATGCTCTTTGATAAGTAGGGAATTCCCCCCCCCCTAATGTGGGAGGGAGGGAGAGAGGGAGAAGAAAATTAGATATTGTTAGTGTATCAATAAGATTTCGATCCAGCAGAGATCATGTACTGTAGACATTTCCTGCATATCTCGAAGTCTCCCTTTTGTCTTCTAGACAAGCAATTAGGGAATGTTTTTACTGCATGTGGGTCACCGTCAGATTTCCTGCAACAAATTCCATCGACAAACCCAAGGTCTGCGTACATTCTGGCAAATGGATGTTGCATTATCTAATAAATGGCCATCAAACTCGCAAGTCACTACGATGCTGGAATGCTCACATAAATAATCACATAAATTCGGAACATTTCGTATCGTTGCTTTTAAACAAGACATATTCATTGAATTAGCTGCTTGTGCAGATGCATTCTATTATGAGCTGCCTGCGAGGACCGCACCCGAGTATTTCCGCTAAGGTGAATGCTACAAACCTGGTGTGCCATGAGAATCGAAGAGTGAATGAAAAAAAAAGCCTATGACGGAAGTGCGGGCCACAAAGCGAGTGCCTCGTCAACCCACGCCAACCGTCCCTACCGTAGTCAAAGACGCCCCCCCCCCTTGGATGAAAAACAAATAAACAAACAAACAAACATACAACAAGATGGTTAAAGGAATGTTATCTTAATAATGATATCAAAAAGACAAATAGTTTACGCGCATATCAATGAAAATTCTATAAAAATCGGCCAAGTTATGATATTTTATGTAGAAATAATTAATTAAAAAACAATATACAAGCACATTAAAGATCGATCAAAATCGGAAGTTATGAAATTTTATAGATTATAAAGGTTCGAGCTTGGTGCATAATTGCATTTGGAAAAAAAAACACACCAGAAAATATCAAGATTTTGTGTACAAATTAAAATTATTAGATTAACAACTCGTAAGGCGATGAAATTTGATCGACTCGTTCATGTGCATAATTATTCACATTGACTGTTCAAGAACTCTTTCGTGAGAGTTAGTGAAACATTACAATTTCATAAATTTCCTAATTTGTAATCCCATTTTTGTCAATGTTTCACTGTTGTGCACATTAAAGTGTATTCTTCCTTTTCAGATGTGTTCCACAGTGTGTTCACAATGTGTTAACATAGTCGACTGTGTGAAAACGTTCGAATTTAACAGTGTGAAGATGATTTCACACTGTGGTGTGTTTTTTCTCATAGAGTTCCCTTAATAATGTTCTGTTTCACTCTGTGAATTGATGATTCACAATGTGTTCACACTGTTAAAACGCTCGAATTTAACAGTGTGAAGAGATTTCACACTGTGTGTAGACAATGTGTTCACACTGTGTTTCACACTGTGGGAGCACTGTATTCTTCCCTGCTGAGAAGAACACAGAATCCCACAGTGTGAGAAACACAGTGTGAACACAATGTGAAGACAATATGAACACATTGTGAACACAGTGTGAAATCTCTACACACTGTGACACAGAACATTACCATGTGAACACTGTGTAAAACAAATCTCTACATTATTAAATTCGAGAGTTTTCAAATTATCGACTATGTGACCACACTGTGGGACATTGTGTTCTTTCCAGTACGGTCTCCAACAGGTTCAACTGTTCCGAAAATAATCGTCCTTTAAGGTAACGGTCTGATAGTCAAAGGAAGAGGAAACAAGATTCGTAAAGTAAAAGGAGATGGTACGGGGCCGTTAACATGTCGAGTGTGATGACCTTAATCAAAATACTATTGTACTTCAATACAATATTACAAAATCAAATTTTATAGCTTTTTAAATGTGGTCTTTTCTGATTTTAAGATATCTCATCCGTGTCAGGTGCTTTTATCTTAGATATATGTCTTGAGCTCCATCACAATTAAGCTGCATTCCAGTTTGGTGGTGGGGTTGATTGTTGAGATCACTTTTAAGTTTTCCTGTAATATTATTGTCTTCATCAACTGACGTTTTGAGATTGCATCTATGACACAGTTCTATGAACGCACCCAGTAAAGTTGATAACTGCTAGCGACGAAACATGACGGAAAGAGTATGACATTAGGACATCACGTACACACACACACACACACACACACACACACACAGAGAGAGAGAGAGAGAGAAAGAGAGAGACACACACACACAAAACACACACAGAGCACTCATACACACACACACACACACACATGACTGATATCCTAACTTCGGATGTTCAGAGTCAGATCCGTGTGGCGCCGAATAAGCACAGACCGATGGACCTGTTGTGTAGCACGCCACGCCATACCATGAGAGTTGAGAGGAACCGCCCTAATTTGCTCTCCTACCCCCCACATCACCATACCTCCCTCTCTCTCTCTCTCTCTCTCTCTCTCTCTCTCTCTTCCTTCTCTTACTGTCTCTTCTTCTCTTACTCCTCCCCCGCACTATGTATTTTTTATACCTTTCCAAATAGCCAGTGATTAGACGAAACATTTTCTCCGGGTTAAAGAGCCCCGGCGGGCCGGGTGGATGTCAGCACGTGAAAGTGACGTCAATGGCTTGCAGACGTACCGCCAACGAGTAATGCACCAGCCACACTATTATTTTACTTTGCCTACTGGAATGGAAACGGATAGTCGATGTTGGAGCGCACAGAACCTCCAAAAATATTCCTTCCATAAAAACAAAAACATGTCACATTGATTTTGAATTCAAATATTGTATGCTTTGCGAGAGGAAATATGATTTTTTTTTTTTTTTTTGCATGGCAGGCAAGGTAGGACGTAATGGCGGAATCAACCTTATAAGCCAGCGAAACTAGAATGCCAAAGATGTGTACTTTACACTTACAGCCCTATACGTTCTCATTTATGCAATTTAGAAATCATTTTATTGTATTTTATGTCTTGAACACCCATGATCATTGTTATCAAAGTTTGAAGACATGCAAAAACGTCACGGCCTATTTCAACTTGGATATCAAAACCAAATCAGTGGAATAAAAACATTTCTTCCATGTCTGAAAGCTGACTTTCGTTTATAAAATCTAGCAAAACACAAAATGCTGAAAGACGCAATGAATTCGGACAAAGGATAAAAAGTGGCCGAATTTTCACGTGCTTTTCTCACGAAATAGTAATTGGTCACAATGGTTTGTGTTCGTGCGTGTTTGCAAAGCCACATAATGATAGCATTATATCCCCTGCGATCACATGATTGATTCATACCTTTGCTTGTTTCATGTATTTATGGCGATAATACAAATCCCAACAAATCAAAAGGACCTAAGAGGAGTGAAGGGGATAGGCCTATTTATGTCACAAATATTCTATCAAAAACACTTACATAGTCACAGCCATAACAATAAAACAACAATAACAATAACATCTAGAATATGAAAACTGTATAAAAATGTATTGTTAGCTGGGATCAAGAAACAATGCACTTGTTACACATTATTACTTCTTGAAGATCTTAAAAAAGAAAGTTCAGGATGTTCAGAGAGTACAAACCAGTCGTAAATGAAAGCAGTACTTCTTCTAATATATGACAGAAAATCGGCACATACAAGGTTCTTGGTTTAAGAATAAAAATCGCTCACCAACAAATGACATATTGGTTTACCTATCCTTCTTACTATCAACAGGAAAAGTACAAGCAATATAAACGGAAATCCGGGGGAGTGGAAAATGCATACAGTTAAGTGTAAAAAAAAAAGAGTAAAAGAGAAAAAATCCCTGCGATGTCGTTTAATCAGAAGTCATTTGCTCAACTGCGCAAATAAAAGCGACGCAGGATCGATTGATCAGGAAAGAAAGTGGAGCAAAGATGAATGGGCAATAAACGACGTTTCCTTCTTCACCCCTGGCGCACGGCTGGGCGTAATTGTGTATTGAGTTTGACGTTGTGACCGAGTTTTTGCCAGACGATTTCCCGGAGACTGTCTCATGTGATATCGAATAAAAATTCGCCTCTGGAAAACTGGGGTCACTTGCAGTTTCCAGAATCAATCTGTACTTGCTTAAAATATGGATTGTTACCGGGTTTATGGTAGCCCAGAGTATAGAAGTGGTGTAGAAGGACGTTGGTTGCATCTGACTGGAAAAAAGATCCATATTTTGGCCTTGGCGAGAAGTCCCATCAATCAGTGGTAACTCTTCGATGAATGAGAATGAGTGCATGCACAGTATGATGTCCTTTCAGGATGACATATGGAATCAGACTTACTTTGAATTCAAAATACACCCGCCCTGTATTATGGCAAATCATGAAGTCATTTTGCCTTCATATCGTTTTTTATACATTTTTGTTTATATATTTCCAGTACGCCACACACACACACACACACACACACACACACACACGTGTATATATATATATATACATATATATGTATATATATATATATATATATATATGAATACACATGTACATACACATGAATAAATTCATATACATACATATTATCTTAACACACATGTATAGCCATATGAATTTGTACCTGTTATATGCGCATGTGCAATATGTGGAACACAACCACCCATTATATGTATCATGAATACTTGATTTTGATCACTAGCATACGAGCTAAATGAGTAAGATTATCAGCATTTCTTTACGTCATTCATCAATTAACAGACAAACCCATGTACAGGCACGCTATTCAGGTGTCAGTACATGTAATAAGATATAAATAGATATGTATGCTTTCTCCAACATGAAATCAGCCACAAACGAATAGACGAAGACACACACGAAAAGTGTGGATTTGATGTCGGTGACCCATGTTAATTCCTCACTTTACAATTTTGACACGAAATTCAAAATGTACTGTTATGTGGAACTTGGCAAACACACGCACACACACACACGCACACACGCACACATAGGGGAATTAACGCATTTGTGTGCGTACTTAACTTCAGGGAAACAAGAAAAATATTAACAAAACAACCAGTTGAGTCAAGGAACGTAATTCGTAAATGAAATTAAACTATGACGCATCTAAACAGGACATAATATCGAAAGAGACACATTAACAATGTACTTTTGGTGTAACCTACTTGATATATCTAAAGTGTTTGATCAAACAAGTTAGCTAAAGGTCATGATTTATACCATTTGCAGATGAAGCACAGACCCAGTATTAGTTCTATAAAATAGTTCGAAAATGTGGGTTAGGGACAGAAACAACCGCTGTAAAAATTTGAATCCGTATAATCAATGTTAAGTATTCTTAAATACACAAAATATGAACAACAGTTAGAATAGAATGTTGGCAGACTAAACTGTCTACAGTTACGGTTTATTGAGAAAAATACTGATATCTCCTTACATTTTAGGCTTTATTGCGAAAATTATGATATGATATAATATCTTGAACAGTTTTTTAATCACTGCTCCCATAGGTAAACAGGACCTTTTGTATGTTTTTGCTATTTTTTTCCCTTTGCAAATCCCCCAATTAATGAATAGATGAATGACTTTAGGAAAGAACTTTCTGTTTAAGTTTCCAAGACTATACCATCCTTTTTTACTGCAAAAGTAAAACAAAATTTAACAAAAATAAGAGCGACATTTATTTACCCGACAGCGCTGAAGGGCAACCTTTCAACTTCTCAATAGAATGCGATCACATCATGTCTGACTCGTACTTTTGACAACTGCGTGGCCTTATACCCACCGTAGAGAATATAAAAATAGAGAGAAAACATTGAACGCACATTTCTTGATTCTTGCCCAAGGCTCTACTTTCTTTCCCCTTTTCTCTTTGTTTGTCTGTATGTCTGTCTGTCTTTTTCTCTTTTTGTATTGTTATTGTTGTTTGGTATACCACTGGTGCCTTTGCGTGACTGGTCAGGAAATATTTGATATGCTTACAAATAGGAAGAAGCCTGGTGGTGGCTGAATCGCGCATGCCTGGACACATGTGCCAAGCCACATGGCAGTACATGCAAGGACGGCACTTTAAATTGGAAAGGCCTTCGGTGGACTCGGGCAAAACAAATGTGATTAAAGAACGGGGAGCAAGACGATAATATGCTTCTTCAAAAAATATAACACAACATGTTATTGTTTGTCTTATTAGTTATGAGAACTGAAAAGAAAATAAGTTATGGGCGATGTCAAGGATTCAGGGAATTCACAATTCAATTCAATTCAATTCAATTCTATTTAATTCAGTTCAATTCAAATCACTTTAAGTTTTAATTCTATTTTTCGACAAGAACATAAAGACATCACTTTTTTGTAACAGAAATATTGGGTACTTAAAACTATGCAGGATGAAAAGAATGTACAATGATTGCAGCACCTTATGATAATCATACATAGTCATAAAACTCAAGTGATTAGAAGTAAGTAAACAATATGCAATTCGGAGTGACAAGAATCAGATAGACACCCGGTAGCATGGAAATATGTCAATCCATGGGTTATCCTCTGCTGACTTTCTTTACTTCCTAAACCCATTTGGACCAAAATTACTCAGCAATTAAAATCAACTCTTCTTTTTCTTTTAGGTATCTATCTATAGCCTGTTTGTCGGGAGTACACTTGTCCACATTGTTTCATTTACTTCATCCAAACTATAGACGTATACTCTCAAGCGTGACATTCCATCGTGTTTGTCTTGGAGCTTATTTCTTTCTGAGGCGTGTGAAACTGGGATCAGAATTTGATAGAATTCTGGAGTTTATTACTATCTATTCGGCTTTCAATCACAAATATGAATATATGGGTGGACCAGATTGGGCAGTCCGGGTCTGGAAAGAGCCAACTAAGTGACTTGGGTCCTAAGTTACAATATAAAAAGATACAAATTTCATAAAGAGGCATGAATAAAAAAAAAAATCTAAACAACTCTTTCTTTGCAAGTGTCAAATAAAAATAATTCCAATCTTTCTAACTCCGTTTAAATATCAGAGGTCATTTTCTACAAAATAAAACTAGCAAAAACACAGACCCAAAAGTACATTGCATATGTGTATGTCAAATCTTAAATTGATTCCAAAACTTTTTTCTCTTGCACTCGTTCAATGTCGTGTATATATCAATTTAACTTGATGTTTAGTGACCTTATTGTACATCGTCGCACATGATATGTCAGGTGGAGAATCGGACTTTATCATTATAGTCACATGGCCCTACCGAAGGCGAAAAAAAAAAAGAAAAGAAAAAGAAAAAGGCAAACCTCCCGGGCAGAAAACGAATGGTTCAGTACACGTGAAGTAACATGTGGTGGACGGGCTGAAGGTTGTCCTTTGGTTGTTGCCAAAAACCATCCCGAGGAGACCGCGGGGGCACGCGAAATTGGGACGCTGGACATAATGCGTTGATCACGGTCAATCGCCGCTTGCGAGGATTCGCACTCGTCGATGTCCAAACAGTCCATCAGAGTCATCGGACAAACCAAAGCCCGTATCATTGACAAATACATTCCGATAGAGGCCTCATGGAATCCTCTATTATCATTGCTGATTTATCTGCAAATATAATGCCACCTGTATTTTGATCTGGTGGTCATTGGAAGGCTAAAGACAAAGGAAACTGCGCGTTCTGTTTGAATTGCCGAAATAGATGTAAACTCGCACAAAGAGAGGTAAAAAAAGTTTTGGCGAAACGTTGACAATTTGAAATGCTACAATTTCAAAATATACCTATAGGACAAGGCCTGAAGTTTGCTTGTTCATGAAGAAATTTCAAAATCATCTTTACTGTCAGTAAGTAATCTAACTACTTTGCACTACTTCCGAATAGTAAAGTTTATGCCATCTTTACGAATTGATGTCACGGACATGATTTTAAGTTCTTGATTTCATGTCAGAAACGGAAATTTGGTTGAGATTTGTGTGCCGGCGAGTATGATTTAAAAGGCCTATGCATCGTAGTCTCACACAATTTTCTTTTCCAAAATATTAAGAATTAGTCTTTACTTATTCACTTATTCCAAATTTTGTCTATTCTGTCGGGAATTTAATTACATGTTCTTTCTTTTCTGTTTGTTTTATTTTCCCCTCTATTCATAATAGTCAGCTTGAACATGGTATGATTTTTCATTTGTAATTGACGGGCTCGATGAGCTTTGGGCAATAAGGCTTATAGATTGTATAGTTATCTTCTAGAATGTAACTCGTGCGCAGTTTGCAACATCTTACACCAACCAGAAGTATAGGAGTTGCATTAAGTGATTTTCGAGAAAAATCTTCACTTTCGTAAGTCTGACAGATGAAAGTATGACCTATATTAGGGAGATCACGAACGCCTAGTACACACAGTTAACAGGTTGCATGGTGTGTGGACACAGTGCGAGTTACTTCACGGGGAAAAGGGGGAGTTATGGAAAAACGACAAAGATATGAAGAAAGAGAGAAAAAAAAAGATGGTAGAAAGAGATAGACAAAGATGAAATAGAGGGGGAGTTGGTTTCATGATTTTGTATATATCTGTGTTTGTTTGTGTGTATGTGCGTGTTTTTGTGCGTGTGCGTTTGTCTCTGTGTCCGTACGTAAAGAGATCGCAAGGGGAAAGGCACTCGGGTTCAATTAGATGATTAGATATAAAGAAAAGGAACTGTAACTACGACAGCTATGATGTGCGACCCGGGGAAATTGAAAACAAAAACGGAGGAGCAAAAGAATTGGGACGCAGGAATCAAAGGGGCAACACAACGGCGATATGACGGGCTGAGCAGGTGAAGGCATTACTGTTAAAAGTGTTTGGTAAGGCGATCCAGTGACTTCGCAACCCGACAAAGGAACAGATCGAGGGGGGAAAACTTCCCGACGAATCCACCTGTACAATCGTATATATGCCCCGTCTGCGCGTAACGACATACCCTCTCGACTTTAATTCAAACTTCTTTCTTTTGACAGCAACTGATGTTTAATCATCGTAGTCTTAGCTGTGAGGCTTACTCGTAAATTCCAATCTGCCTTTATCCAAAATTTATTCTTGCTCTCTTCATATGAACCCCGAGATATACTCGTGCACAAAGAGGAATTAGGGATCAATACGAAACGTGAACAAGCGTTCGAAATATAACACTTACATTAAAAAAAAAGATTTATCGGCATCAGCCCCCAAGCCTCTCTTACAATAAAAAAAAAAGACAACTGAAGCGTTCCATTCACTATGACATTTGTGGTCTCCAGCAGAAAAGGAAATTATTCAATGGGTGGTTAGAAAAGATCTAGTTCGTATTCATCTTTTTTTTTTTTTGAGCACATATCAATATTGCCAAACACACATGAAATACTTTGTGGTTGTTTGAAAGTTTAAATTTGTAAGTTTTCAGTCAGTACTTTGTTGAACACTCAGCAACGTCAATTTTTTGTCGGAGGTCGATCCTATATTTTCTAACAAATTAAGTAATCTTTGACACGGAACCTACTATCTTTCCAGGGTCCACAATCATTTACAACAAGCTTCAGAGAGACTTTCTTACCACCAAGTGAAACGAACACTTAACATGAATAGGGATCAAATATAGTCCGATTGAAATATAGATATGGTTATCAATTTTAATGGCACTACAGTATAATTATTTTCAAAAAGAGAAATAAGGAAAGGAAACGTTATGCAATACGATAGTTTATCTCGTCTTTACGTAAACTTGGCCGAAAACAATATAATTGAGGGTCTGATTTTGGCAACTATCTCCGCCTCAAGGAATAGTATGATCTGCTTTGTCGGTGACCTGTATACAAAATGTTTTCCCCTTCGCTACTTTGCCGTCGGAATGTTTTCATAGTTATGGAAGTCAAAAGCCAGAAGCTCTTTCCTCACTGTATTCGTTTCTTCTTCATCGTCTCTTTTTTTCTTTCGCCACGGCTCTTTTAATCTAGCTAAAAGCTTCCCTTCCGTCGTGGTTCGATTCTCTATCTAACCAAATCTGCCTCCCATTAAACGGACTTACAAACGCTCGAACGGAACACGAAAGCGTATATATGCATACACACCATCCCCATCTCGCTCGCTCTCTATTGGGGAATACATTGTTTTAGGATCATGTCACGCCCCTGTCCCATTTCAGGCCCACTAAAAAACATACACATCGCCAACGCGTGCCAAAATTTGGTAAGGCGAGAGTTTAGTCTAGAAAAGCCCTACACATCGCGACACTTTTTTTTTTTTTGAGAACGTAGAGATGACATCATGTGTGACAGAATATATTTCTTGTCGCTGATACTAATTCTGAAATTTCCATATATATATATATATATATGAGACAATGCAGACAGTAGATGTCGCACGATGCCGGCTGGTGGTAGAAGCTTTCAACCTCAGGTCTTCGTCAGCTTTGTTGTCTGTTTATACAAAAATGTAATAGAGGTTTTGAGCATAACAAACAACGTGCGACATCTAGTGTCTTCATTATTGTCTCAATGATATCATTCTTCCCAAGATGACAGAAGCGTTCGGTAAAAATATCAGCATCATCCCACTATATATATATATATATATATATATATATATATATATATATATATAATTTCTTTCTTTCTCTCTCTCTCTCTTACAAACACACAAACATACATACGCACACGATATCTTTTGAATTATTCAATTTCATTTCATTTTTGAAAAAGAAATCTCATTTGTGTTTTTTTTATACCTTCACATAACTGAGTTTCTTATTACATTTCCCAGCATAAGCACACACACAAACACATTTATGGATTATATATACGTGTATATATATACGTGTATATGTGTGTGTGTGTGTTTTGTTGAAGCTTGTGTGATTCAAAATGTCGATCAAAATTCCTTAAAATATTCTGTGCTCATGTAAGCGTTACGTGTATAACTTTGTGTTACTTTATATGGAAATAAAATCATTTGAATTTGAATTATATATACATATTTCATAATTCTTCTGCTCTTTCTTACTCTTCCTGAGTGTCTATACAATATAATAGACGATGGCTATTATGATAATTTACATTTAGAAATGGAATACACATAACTATATGTCAAATTCACTTGTGTCTCTAGCTTGAGGATAATGCGTGCAAAAATTGTACCAGTACTTTTTTTCTATAACTATAGGCTACCATTGCTGTCCTCTATTTAGCCACAGTTCCCCTCCCACACCCTGCCTCTCCCCCCTTTTCTCTTTGTGTCTGTCTGTATTTCTCTGCATCTCTGACGTCATCGCGAGCTATGTCTAAAGACTTTAAATCTAAAAGCTAGAGATCATTTTATCGGAACCTTAGCCAACAACACACTGGTCAATACCCCTTGAAACAATAGAATGTGTTACTCCTCTACCGGTGGAGGTCACCTTCACAGCGGGAGAAAGTCAAGTCAAAGACACTGGTGACTGATACTGATTGGAGGAAGTTTTCTTGACAGACTGTGACGTCACAGGTGTAAGTGTTTGTATCAATGAAACTAATGTGCTTCTCGGAATTGATTTTTTGGTGAAGTTTTCTCTTTGCTTTTTTTTTTCTTTCTTTCTTTCTTTTCATTTTTTTTTTTACCGACATAAAGAGGAAGTCTCGGAAAGTAGAATACTTCACATATCTTGCCTGCTTTAAGTGACACTTTAATTTCTTGGCAGGACCAACAAACAAGAGATAACAGTCAGCTGTGGTATAGTCTTGTGTAATTTCAAGGAACTGAACTGTTCCAATAGTTAAGAGTCTAAAAGTTAGCCTTCGCGAAACATCCTGTATGTGGACAGGAATTTCAACTGGTAAAATGTCAATTGGGTATTAAACTCACTTGTGAAGTGTCCAATGCCAAAGTATTAAGAACAAGGATTTTTAATTCATTTGTATTTTCCTTCGCTTTTGTTCCTGTCTCGCCTTTAAGCCTATGACAGAGGAGGACAAATGACGCATGCGCAAAGCTCTCTACATTGCGTCATGGCTTTATTAAGTTATCTTCCATGGATCCTAAGATCATGCAGTTACCTCATGCGACCGCCTGACTAAAAGCTGTAACTTGAATTGAACACCTTACTCAACTCCTGGAAGACAAGGACCAATGAAATATTTCTGCTGCAGTTACATAAAAAATTGTTTATCGACCATCAGTTTTTTGCTTCATTAAAATACTTGCTTGTTTGTTTGTTTTCAAATGCGTGAGGTGAAGTTGGGTTTTGTCACTGCTCTTCTTGCTTTAGCTAAGTCAAGTCAACATTTTGTGCATGAGCAATATAAAAAGATCCAAGAAAAGCAACGACAAGAGGCAATTTTTCGGCTGTACTCATTCAATCAGTTATAACTCTGACTTCTTTTTTTCCAGTAGGCCTCATATATCATTATATCTCACATATATCAACATTTACTTTGGTAAAAGTATACTTACAGGTGGTGGTTAGGTAGAATATGGCTATTAGGCATATAAGATACGGAAAAAAGGGTCAACAAAACTTGGTGCGTGGAATGCTGTAAAGAAACTGGCTTTTATGTCATCTGATTCTAATCCAAACTCATCTTCAGCTCTTTTCAAAGAAATTGTCGTTAAATAGGAAGGAGGAATTCATTGAGCTCAAAAGCCTTCGCTGCCGGAAAACATCTCTATTATCAGTTATTAGCCATCAATCAGTATGATTAAAGAAAAATGGTTTTAGCAACCATACAGAGATAGTGATTGGCCATTTCATCGTCATGTCTGAGTTTTAAAATTTGTCTCGTCTACAGAGCTTTTGTTTGCTGACAAAGACAACACAAAGACAACGCAGAACACGAACGCTGCTTTCAAGGATTTTGTCTTCTTTATTTTTCCTTGTTTTTTTGCACACGTCATTTTGTCCTTCAACACAATTTTATTCAGGCAAGTAGATTGAATCCGTACTTTTTAGAACGTATGCTGTACTCACGTTCGACAAAACGACTTTCCTGAACTGTTTTTAATTGTTGAACGTCTGCAACCACATAAAAGAAAAAAAAAATCAGATCTGGGATCAACATTCTTTTAGAACTTCTTCCAGATGACAACAACATTCTTGTCATTGTAGTGATACAATACAAAGTACATTTTATCAGGTGAAAGACCTTGTCTGCATTTCTGCGGCATTTGAGGAGCCCAAATATAATCGATCAAGCGAGTCGGACCTGGAATGCAAGACAATAACCATTTAAGCATCTTGTTGCCTTGTTGTTTTCAGCAGATTGCAAAGCTCAAATATCAACTTTTACTTTTGTACTCACAGGTACGTGTCATATTCGCAGCTGTTTTCATTGCAAGCAGCAACAAAAAGAATGTTCCAGGTGTTGAAATCGACTGTCTAATCAATGAGATATGTAAGGACAACAAAGCAACCATACAAAAGGAAGGAGAATATAAATACATATGTGTTACACTGTGTCAACAGACATTGAGTATATCGGTATATCGATCTTTATCAAGTATGGTGTCAGTACATCATTTTGAATTCAACTGTCATTCATGGTCCATTCTAATTCTTTTCAAGGAAAAATTTCCAGTCTCAACTCAATAATGGAAGTTTTAAAAAAATGAATGGAGTGTATAGTTTCCAAGTTGAAACGGTTTATAAGGCTGACCAAGCAGATACGTGCAGAGCTCATGTATTGACTACACAGCACAAACGATGCAACATCTTGTTATATGGTCCCGATGGAAACTAGGGGTATTTGAATCTGTGCTTAGGACACATGTGGTGGATATGTTTGAAGAAAATTTACCAACGAATTGCAAAATATGTAATTAGATGAAGGGCAAAATTTACAGGGCGCTTGATAGCGAAAGCAATGTTGCGAATGAATGCGGACACTAACTCAGTATAAGCATGGTAAGAAGTACTGTCACGTGACAATTAACTACTCGGTTTAAAGAGATAGATTTGGGCCAAACTTTGCAATTATAAGTGAGAGGTCAGTAGGGGATTTTTTTTTTTCTGTAACAATATTGCCATTTCATCTTAAGACAAGATGTAAAGAAGCAATTAATGATATATTATTTTTTTTCCTGTGCCGTTAAGCTAAATACTTATTCATCGACACAGAAAAGCCAAATCGTAACTTCATAAATGCATTAAAAAATTTTACCCCAACAGTTACTACTTAAACCGTTGATTTAATCTGATTTTAAAATGTGTATATAGAACAAAATATGTTTGATTTCAAATTGTGAATATAGGATAAAGTTTCGCATTCTCGTCATTATGGGGAAAGAATATGAGGTTAACAAAATGATTTGGATGGATGTGCATATTTTTGATTCCTCTTACAAGTTAATCTTTTGCGTTTTAACCTGGTATGATTTGTTCACTTTGTTCTTTGCGGTCATTATCATGACAAAGAACGAATGACCAACCCAACAGTACTTGCTGCTAGGGATCATTTAGTCTGAAAGTGTGACAAGTACATCGGAAAAAGAAACGACAGAACAAAACAAAACAAAACAAAACAAAACAAAACAAAACAGCGCGGGGGATCCGCCGTATACGGAACGCTGGGCACAGACCACCGAGGGAACGCAGTGGGATCAGGAATGGCTGGGCGGGAACAATAGGACTTAGTCCTTAGCAGCAGGCGGCGTAAATCTTATAGGAAAAAGTCAATCAGGCATCGCTAGCGGCGTCCTTAGCCTGTCTGGGCGTCCCCACTTCGGGCGTTCACCTATATTGTGCCCTGAAACAAAGGAACGGCATGGTATAGGTGTGAGAAAATCGAAGATGAAGCACCCGAAACCACATAGGTATTATTCTTTACATATTCATGTGAGGTTCAAACCCTTCTTGGATTTTCGTCACAATCGATGAAGAGTGATGGAGATGTCAAATTTCTACAAGCTCTTATGTTGGGCTCTCAGTGAACTCGTTAACAATCAAAGAATGGACTTAACCACCATGAAGTAAGGCATAAGTGGTGTCATTACAGTATATCGATTAAAAACACATAGAATCAATACTACACTAACGTACACTGGCGAAGTCATAACAAATCGAAATGCTTTGGAAATAACGCAATTACAATTTTACAGAGTGTAATAGAACCAACTGGAGTTATATATATATATATATATATATATATATATATATATATATATTATACATAATAGGCCCTATATTAGCATAGATTGGTTCGAGTTTTCTCGAAGCTCAAATTAACGATCGCTGTGTGTCCTTCTTTTTTATTCCTAATTTCCATATATCAAGTTTGAGTTTATTTGGAACAATCGTTCTCATACAATTTTTCGATGAGGTTTATACTCAAACCATTTTATTTTACACTTTACACACCTTTACTTCATTGTATTAAACTTATTCATTCGTACAGGTGGTCTGTTTATTTGGCCACTTTCATCGACAGATCTCCTCCATTGAATGAGACATTCATTGTTCCTTCATGTGACACTCAAACTTGGAAAAAGTGCAATTTGTCATTGTTGTCTTTAAAGTTCATGTCCTCAGTCATGCGTGTGACATTTGTCAACATAATTAGGTATCAATGAAACGGGAAGAGTTCTTATTTCCTCACAACCAACATTGTACTCTCCATAGCTGACATTTATGACATGGTAGCCTGCCTAAGTTAGATTAATTGTACCTTTTTCTTTATTTTTTTGATACGCACTGTATATGAAAATAGAGGTGAGAGTATCTTGTTTTAGTATTCCACTAAACCGGAAGCATATCACCCGGCGACTGTTTTTATTTCTTCTCTGCTATTCATGTGATGCAGGATCACGTATCAGGAGAATGACAAACTTTCGTCACTCTACTAGTATATAGAATCCATGTCCGCAAAGTGTACAGGGTATATTCTTGTCTAAACTGTCTTTTTTTTTTAATAGAAAATTGGATTGGAGTCTTGATAATGACCATGACTATATTTTCAAAGGTATATGTGCGCTTGCTTACATTATTGATATGTTAGTATGTGAGTGTGTATGTGTGTGTCTGTCTGAGTGTTTGTAGGCCTATGTGTGTAGGCTGGCGCTTTTGAGACTATGTACGGCATATATATCTATTTAATAGACGTGATGCCGGTTTCTCTTTTGGGAAATATGACTCTCATCAGATGCTACAATTCCCGAACACACACTGCTTATTCACTTGTTTTAATAGCATTTATATACACGCACACACACGCACACACACACACACACACACACACACACACACACATATCGCCAGACACGTGAGGAAAGTGTCACATGGAGCTAGTAAATGTACACAAGGCATCTTTAATAGTTGGTATATCATTTAATTGACATTAATACTTCATACAATATATGTGACTCTGCACCTCAAAACAAACAAAAAGTCGCCAGACATGAATTTTTAGTTAAGACCATATTCTGAAAGAGCAGACTTTAAGCTTTAAAATGATGTACAACTCAAATCAAATGGACTCTCCTAACCTATCTAAATATTGGAAAGAAAGCAAAAACTCAGGAAAAGTGTGAACTGAGAAAGGAGGCTCTGAAGTACAATGTCTATTTAAGCGCTTAATCTTTACCAAACCGTGCTGGCTGTGCGGTGAATGGGACAAAAAACAGGAAGTAAACCACCAGAGTAACAACAATGA
Source organism: Diadema antillarum (assembly GCF_040938485.1). Taxonomy (NCBI): domain Eukaryota; kingdom Metazoa; phylum Echinodermata; class Echinoidea; order Diadematoida; family Diadematidae; genus Diadema; species Diadema antillarum. Next base: position 1,451,716 of record NW_027271873.1, on the reverse strand, counting down.
AGGGATTATCAGATTAAACTGAAATTAAGCATGCTTCATTAACACATTCTGTCCATAATCAATGCCAACTTTCAAAGCAGTAGCACTATCCTTTTAAAAGTTATGAGAGTTGAAAGTGGAAAGTGTGGACAAGGTTTTTCAGAAATGAAAAAGGCATTCTAAAGACACACCTAATCACCCAATTCTACCAAAAATGTTCGAGATAAACTGCTAAAAAAACACACTTTCCTGCCCGTTTTATGATACCAAATTTTAGCATAATGTAAAAGAAGACCCGCTCTTTCAGAAAATATGAAAAAGTCAAGTTCGGCTAGGTTGACCCATTTCACTTATTTTCAGTCCTCACGCGAAATCAGTGTGTGCGACTTTATGTTCGTTTTGAGGTGCACTGTCACATATATAATATCAATCAACCAGCTAAGATGCCTTATGTGCTTTTCAGAGCTCCATGTGATGTTTTCCTCACGTGTCTGCCGATTTGTCAGTGACATTTGATGTCGTTTACTTGTTCTGGTATCAGTCATTGACACATTAATTCCCACTTCATGACTTCATCCGATTACTACACTCTTTCATCTCTGTCAGTGCAGAGAAAACATTTGCACATTGCTTTGCTCTATAAACGCATGCTGACAATTGAATACGTAAGAGAGGAAAAATTGGACTTGTGTTGTTCTTATATCATAAAAAAACAAAACAAGTCCAAATTTTCCTATCATCGTTTGAGACCCTTTACGAAGTCATGAAAAGACAGGTAATCAGTCAAATGACTATTTACATTTTAATTTGTATAAGTAACATTCAACTTACTAAAAAAACAACCCAAAATACCAGCACAAGGAAATTATTTATTGATTTCTATCTCTTTTTGTAAATTCTCTGTTATGGATTTGGGTCTTTTTATATTCAGGTATTCATTTCTTGTTAACATGTAACAGCCGTAGAATATAAAGAAAACCTTCCAAGTTGACCGCTCGTACATCGTTCACATTTGTATCGGTGAAAGTACCCTTTACTACCAACTCTCTAAAAAGATGAAACGGTAAATCAACATCTTAAATATTGTCACTCCTTTAACCTTTTGTAAAATGTCACTCAAACTGTTGAACTATTTTGAATTTTGAATTTAACATTTACAAAAAGGTTGGAGGAATGACAACATTTAAAATGTTGATTTAGCATTTCATTTTTTTTTAGAACGAATCAGGCTCAGGTTTCCGTTAGTCATTGAGGGATATTTATTTGATGGATCCCGATACACATTATATTTTAAAGGGGAAATCCAGTCCAAATATAAGTTAGTCTGATAAAAAGAGTAAAATCTTACGAGTTTACGTACAAACTATATGGTAAGCTGTGAGGGGATATGACATGCTCACTTTGCCATTTGCATATTCATATTGACTGTTCAAGAACGGTTTCCCCCCAAAATAGCGAAATTTAAAAATTCATAGCTTCTTTATATTCTCCGATTTCTATCAAAATCATACCGTTGAACTCGTAATATTTTACTCTTTCTATCAGACTAACTTATATTTGGACTGGATTTCCCCTTAAAGTAGGCTTTCACCTGTATATCTAAGTTCCATACCGGTTTCATTTAAATCTCTGAAAAAAAAATCAGGCGCTTGTAGTGGAAAACGAATAGTAACAGGCATAGAATAAGTGTTTCGATGTTGTGTAAAAGTATTAAAACCATTCGTTAAAATGTTGTGATAATATATACCACAAAGATATTCGCATTGTCAAAGACAGAGAAAGTCGGCTCCTTAGCTACGTTTTTGTCTCACAGTCTATGACTTTGTGTTTTTGTTTGTTTGTTTGTTTGGGCTTCACTTGTAAAGGCAATCATCGTCGTTCATGTGGTGTTGTAAACATGACGACAGAATTTTAACGATTTTAACTTGAAATATGCGAGCTTCAAATCCGAGTTTGACTATATCGCCTCTGCACACAAGATTTCATGGGAACTCGTATTTGTTTTGGTTTTTTCAGCTAAAGTACTTTGCCAATTACATGCGCAGCTAAAGCATGTAAATACCAGCAAACCGTTTATATTGCAGACGAGTTATTTCCCATCTTTGCCCTCATACTTATGACAACATTTGCACTATGTCCCCAGGAAATTAATCGCACGACCTCCTATGATATTAAACTTTCGTTGAAATTCAGACGTACAGAATCAAGTCATCAGATTATATTATTAGAGTCGATGTGTACAGGACAATCTTCATTTTAAAAATGCCGTATACACCAATCTTCACCGTCTAGGACACATATTTTACGAAAAACACATAACATCTCTCACGAGTGCCTCTCTGTCACACGCTCTGATTACTGGGAGCTTTGCACCTTTACCACTTGGCTCCGTATGAAATCTGTCAATTTCTCATCTCATATATAAGTCATTCCTTAAGATATATCGTCTCCCTCACGGGGATTGCTACCTTACAGGATCTACTTGAAGGTACCGCGCGAAACAAGATGCATGTCTTTATCAGGACGCACGCTACCCAAGCATGAAGATGATAATATGGAGAAGAATTCAAAGTTGTCTCCACTTCACAGAGGATATGGGGAAAATATCCGTGCCCTAGGAAATACTTCAAATATCTTTAGCTTTGTCCAGTTTCCACAATCTTGGCCAAAACAACAAACAACATGTTGCTACATAGGGTGGGCAACAAGCAACGAAATTCTTCCCATTATCCCATCATCTATAGTCCTCCTCGATCTTTGTGAAAAGGGGGCGGTGTCGAGGGTCTCATAAACACTAATTTTAGATACTCGAAAAGTTCTTTTTTGCCTTCCGATTTTCCTTCGGGATTCAATCCACTCAGCTTCGTCAGTATCGTCCATCGATTTCAAAGATCAATATAAGCCGGGTTCACACGTACACCAATTAGCGGGATACAAATCTCGAGATTTGCATCGCGATCGTCATCCCGAGTTTTTTGCACGTGTGGACAGAAAAAACCCGAAAATTAGCGGGATAAGCATCGCGATGCTAATCCCAAGAAATCTTGCGCTGGTTCGTCAATTAGCGGGATAATTGGCCCCGCGCTGGTACGTGTGAACGGTCGGGATTAGAATCTCGAGTTTTTATATCCCATCATGCAATGCGCACATCACAACAGCGAGGCGTCTGCGAAGAGGTCCCGATATTAAGTAATGACGTCTTACCTCTGCTGATTTGCATGCGTAAATGCATATTATCACTAACAGTTGAGATATATGATAACGTTTAGAATTCCATAACTGTGTAAAGTAAAGATTATCGAGTTTAATCAAACTTCCACTATGTTGTGTGTGTACTTAGGAATGTTAACTTGAAGATTTAGTGTCATTGCTCTTTACTATATAAGCAAGCTTGTTAGCAATGTAATTCAGTTCAGTAGGATGTAGTTTAGATCATTTTTTATATGTTTAGAATACAGGGCCTCTTAACCCGTTGAGGACGATTTGATTTTGCTACAACACGTATTTCCCATAGACACTTGCCCGAGTATACTCGGGACTCGTCCTCATCGGGTTAATGCATTATTGCTTTGACAGCAATGAGAGGAAAAACAGAAATTGTCTCAAATTGATCAGCGGATGGCATATTTCATTACTTTGTAAATTTATCATAATTTTCAAATGAGATAATTCGATTTTTTTTACTAAACCGAATACACCTAAAGTCTCTTTAGTCTTTGCTTTTTTATAACATGGGCAACTTTAAGAGTAACTGTAAAGCTTTAAAACTCCCTTACCTTATGTCAAATTTTGCTTGAATTTCTAACGATTTGTTAAGTTCGTCCCATAAAACCATCTAAAATTAATTTGTGCAATTATTTCACTTGTCTTGATGACAACACTGCCAGAAGTAAAAAAAAAAATAAATCAAACTCAAAATCTCATAGCAAACCTGCTAGAAAGATGTAGTTAAGATTTGGACTTGCAGCTGCTGATTAAAAAAAAAAAAAAAAAAAAAACGCTTTCAAATTCATATGCACCAGTGCTGTCATAAATTTATAATTATTACATTTTTTTTTTTGCTTTTAACTTTTTATAATGGCCACTCACTGGAATAAAGAAGGAAACATGAAATTGACTCACCCTAAAATGTACTGAGTCAGAAAAAATAGAGTAATATAATGCTGTACTGTTTGTTTTTTTTTCGGTTGTTTTTAATCTAGGAGAACTTTCAAAAGGATTTGTTTTTCATTTTTCAACTCTCAGTCTGCCGCGCCGCTGCAACAGAGCAAGTTTTACCTCGAGCCAGACGCCTTCAAGTTAAACGGCAAATATTCTCAATTTGAATTCCGCGAGGATAAAGATGTAGCTGGTACTCGACAAAGAGGGCAGAGAAGATCTTATTATCAAAAGAGTAGTCCCTCACCCAAGTTGACCCATATCTTGTCTTTTCCTCCACGGCCATATAGTGAACTGTTAATCTGCTGTGAGGTGTTCTATTTAGAAGTTTAAACAAACAATTGCAGTAAAGACCGTTAGTAATTTGTTGTCAGACGACACAAGGAATTACTTCACGATTGAAGCCAATTGATCTTGTTTGTTCTCATTTTACGTTTCTGGAATTGAGAAGGGAAAATAAAGGAAAAACATCTTCAGCTTATTCCGATTCCCGCTCGACTTTGGTCCGAGGAATGCAAAGCAATTGTTCCTTTTGTCTGTTGACGGCAAATCCAGCCCTTGTCTCAGGGCCGGAAGACATCCAGAAGACGTGATGTTTACGGTCTCAATTACGTTGTTCAAATAGAACACTAATGCTCGGGACGAAAATCATAAGTAGTAGTGGGTGTAGTTGGACTTAACACCAATTATTTCTGACAACCAGTCACCATGATTATGACCCTATCAACAAGCCTGCTCGATCAACAATAGAAACGAGTTACAACCAAAGGAGATGTCACCTTTTGCAGTATCCAGGGGAATTGAAGCTCCATGCATATGCACTTGATGTTTTCGGTGGTAGTTTTCTCAATTTAAACGTGTTTTTTTTAATTGTCGAATAAGTACCTGTTACCGCTTGTTGAAGGGCTATTTTGCTCTGTCAAGTCTTACATAGCTGTATTTTTTTAAAGGGTGAACGGAAAAGCCCCATCTTGAAGAAACCTGCACTGACGAAATGTTACCCATACCTTCTATACTTGATGGGTGACACGACATTTAGTCCTGCGACAATTGCTCCATTCAATTTTCTCCACGGACTTATAGGTTTACGGATATGGTGTGATAGGGTTCTAGGTTTAGCTTGATGCGAGGTTTAGGATTATGGTTAGGATTATGTTTGTGGGTAGAATAATGGTTGGGTTTTAGTAGCTTGCAGATATTTCATTTGAGCAATTGTCGCAGGAGCAAATGCCACGGAACCATACGACGGCACACTTAATCAGTATATATCAAAGTCCACTCTATATCCAGCAGATCGTTCAAATTAACAAAACTAAATAAACAATAGCACAGCTTCATTGATGCAAAGAAGTGATTTGAATGTCAAATTTGTGAAAATGTCAAGACTTCCATAAAATAGGAAACAACGTCTTATCGCAACCACAGTAATATGCTCGCTGCATATGGTGACCATGAACTCCTATTGATTTGCACGAATTAGTAATAAAAAAAAAATCCTGTTTTAAAAGTATCACGAGCATCGCATTCCATCAAACTAATCATAGTGTACTGTAATATCCTTTAACACTGACGACCTCCAAATATAAAGGAGTAAAAGTTCCTGCGTACTTAAAGGGTGTGTACAGTTCTGGTCGAGGTGAGGATTTAGCTTTTAACATTTTGCGAGATATTCAGAAACCACTCCATGAGATGTCAAAGAGCATACAATTCTAAGTTGTATCAAAAGTTTATTTGATGAAAATCGGTTTTAAAGTGGCCGAGATATCCAAAAAACAAGGTGAAACAAAGAGATCCTAATAGAGTTGTGGCATGTAGTATCTATTTTTATCACTTCTTTTTTTTATATCTCAGCCATTTGAAAACCAATTTTCATTAAATAAACTTTGAATCCTTCTTGAAATTACATGCTCTTTCACATTTCCTAAGAGGTTTCTCATTATCTCACTTAGGAATGTAAAAAAACATGAATCCCCACCTCAACCAGTACTGTACAGCCCCTTTAACCATAACATTACTTTTTATGATTTTCCTATGTCCATACAAAGGAGTATATTGTAAAGCCATGACACGAAGGTTGATCTAATTTGAATAATGTTATATGATCAATAAAAAGAAGGAACTTTAAAATTCCATAAATTTCTAATTTTGAATTCGATTGTAGTGAAATTGGTTAAATTCCGCTGTTTGATTTGTATATGCTTGGCACATACAATTTGAAAGAAGAGTGCACTCAACTTTTTTTTTCTATCATTTACGGACTGCAGCGTTGGAATCCGGCTCCTTATGTGTAAAGTCACACGGTCTAGAGACGTTTCCACTTATTGGTCCCACTTATAAAGTGCTTGTCAAGGTTCGGTTGAAGTAGCTGCAGTTTATCAACTTCAAATTAGATTTATTCAAATATTGCATCGAAAGTCACTTATATTTACATAACCAAAGCAGTGTCTTGTGAAATAACAAAAAGTAGTGGATTCTAGGTCAAGTATGCCTCATCAGGACTCAGCAAAAAGATCTAGGATTAAGAAGGAGGGAGTGTTTGCTTATGATTTGAATCCATTTGTTAACCAGTCTAAACGCTAGAGACTCGAAGCTTTTCTCGTCGCTAAGCGGGCTTGAGGCAGCCTCGGGATGTTAATTCAATTGATCGTCGTAAACCGCGATGAGGATCTTTGGACGTTAACACCAAGCTGTGTCATTGCACCACTTGAGTTCGGGATTCGTCTCGCTGATCTTGATTTCAGCAAAGTAAATTACTGCAATTTAAAGCCCGATGGAATGTCAAAATAAGATAGCATGTTGTCCTTCTGAGTTTTTTTTTCTTTTTCTCTTCCAGGTTTGTTGGAAGTTAAAAGTATCTTTACCTTCGAATTCCGAAGGCATCTTTATGTCCATCAAATTGCGACAGCAATAGTCTCGACAAGGAATACCTGTTGACACCGATGTTAATCCTTTAGGGAATGCCAAAATTCGGCCTAATCCAACTCGTTTATTAATGGCCCGGACATAATATTGTCGCTTGAAAGGGAAGGGCGCGTGCACAAACAAGATGAGGATACCCCACTGCCAAACAAATTGTATCGTAAAATTAGACATGAAAACACGAATCTGTAAAAGCGAGCCGGGGCGATCCGCTAAAGAATGAAGCGGAAAAGCGTTTGGAATGCGAGCGGCTAGTTAGACGACTTCCCCACCCGCCGCGATTGGATAGAAGTCCGCAGAAGGGGCGGGATCGTAAGGTTTCTCAGCTGCGCGCTTTGAGGTCCGGCGCTGTTGTGTCAGTTACCACGAAAGCAACTCTTCGGAGAATTTTTCATTCTCTCTCGTCTTCCTGTCAACTTCATCCCAGATACCACTCTCTCTCTCCCTCTCTCCCTCCCTCTCCCTTTCTTGCCTTCATCTCTTTCAGTCTCTCTTTCTTGGTATGTATTTCTTTCTCCTTTTTTTCTCTCTCTCGTAAGGGAGGCACTTGGCTTAGTCCCAAGATATAGACCTCGCAGGAGAGAGGTACAAACAAATATCCTTTAAAGTATGCAAGGTCTTTGTATTTGACGTGGAAAATACCGATCAGCAGACGATCGGAAAATTTGTTACATGTTTTCGTCTCTTTCCCTCCTTTTTTATTTATTTTTTTTTTTAAATTTGTAATCCCTTCTATTGTATGTCTGCAGCTTGGTATGTTGGACGGCACCTGGGAATATTGTGCGTAGACAGCAGCTGTGTGTGTGTGTGTGTGTGTGTGTGTGTGTGTGTGTGTGTGTGTGTGTGTGTAATTGAGTAGCAAAATAATCATTACACAAGTGTATATGCTCAGATGCTATATACAGGCAGATGCTATTTCTTGGGTGATGGGAGATGGGGAAGGAGGGGGAAATAAGGGTAAAGACCCTCCCCCCCCCCCAAAAAAAAAAAAAAAAAACGAATGAAATGAAACAAAACAACATAGTCCACTGGGCGTTCATGCTTGATCCTGAACTATGGGTGTAGATATCCAGATCAGGAGTTTAAACTGTTTCGGAAAATACATTTTAGATACACGCTTTAAGTTCAAATCACATCCTTATAAAGACTTAGTTGAAGTGAAGAAGTAAGCCACTCTCCTAGCTACGAAGAAGTCAATGTTTTCTCATTTCTGACTGTTTCGACGTGCGTATATGTATGTATGTATGTATGTATGTGTGTGTGTGTGTGTGTTTTGAGCTAATGGGAAAGTGAACTTTTTGTAATAGCCGCCGGAAGAATGCTATTTACGGTGCACTGTGTTCCTGTTCGCAATGCAATATTAAACGGGCAACAATTACTAATTCATGAATCGCTATCCAAAAGAGCCATCTCCCATAAGACTCCCCAGACATGCGTTTCGCTTCATGGTCGGTTGCTCTCAAAGCTATTTGTTGTGCCAAGTTGTCCGAGGCAATGAACGAGTAAAATCTCAGATAATGCATGCATAAGATTTCTTTGCCCGGCGTGTTGGTGTCTGACACCGGACGATAATCTCATCTGACTCCACAGTGGGAAACATGCGAAGCGAAACTCCGTAAATAATCCAATTGTCTTTTAAAGTTAGCAACACTCTAGTTTTAAGCCTACTTTTTGATAGAGTAAAAAAAAACGAGAATGGTTAGTTTTGGTCTTCTTTCACTAATCTATAAGCTAAGTTTGCAAACACGCTGTTGTCCAAAGTCTCTGACGACATGTGGAACATGGTGGAAATTATCTCACATTGATTTTTAGACCCGTGCGGAATCATTTATTTTGAAATGTTGACAATATTCGTAAAAGAAGAATTGTTTCTATATAACTGGTGGAGTGAGGAGCTGATGAAGGTGGTCATAGTTCTGAAAATTGAGATTGACAAGTTTTATAGACGAAATGCAATTCTGGAGATCAACTATAGATTGCTAACAAATCGAAGGTAAATTGTATCAAATGATATTGATATATGAAAAGTATGAAATGAATTGAAATTGAAAAATAAGAATGCGTTTTGTTGCCAGGGGCAATTCTTTCTCACACGTAGACAAGGTTCAAAGTGCTACTCTGTTATATATTCAAGAGGAAGAGAGTAAACGCATAACCCACAATTCCCACAGCGTTCCTTTACTGTAGTATATGCATTTCGTGAAAGCATATTCAGAAAATATTTATACAATATTGGATGGCCTTGAGGTTAATACAAGGAAATATTGGACGAGTCCAATATTTTGCTTAGCGAGTCCAATATTTCCTTGTATTAACCGAAAATAGGACATCCAATATTATCATTATTTTCTGACAGAGGATTTTAGCAAAGAATATTTTCACGTACCCTTTCTGTCTCCGAGTGCTGTATCAGTGTATGGTCTCCTACTTGATCCTGACATGGGGTAGGCCTATGGTACACTCTTCAGTAACACAAAGAACTCTAAGTCTGAAAAAAAATGTCAGTTTGAACACCAGTCTATTTATAAAATAAACAGACTTCCATCTCTATTGGAAGTTATTGTACTTGATGGTTATGTTGCTGCAGTTGTTAAAGACCAGGGGATGCATTTCCATACTTATGTTTGTATTGCGAGAAGGACTGGCCATAATGATATCGTAAATTCGCTCCGGTTGAGGACCAATTATGTCATCAATCAATGCAACTTGGGAGTCAGAGAAAGTAGGACTCTCTTCTTGGTCCTGTTCATTGTACTCATGTAGATCTAGGCCTACCTCACTTTCACCTGCTCTTTTTTTTTTTTTTTTTTTGGGGGGGGGGGGGGTCCTGGGCCTTGACGAGATGGTTGGTCTTCATGTACTTCTGGATCATCACACACGTCTGGAGATACGCTGGTCTTATCCCCCGAGTAATTGATGAAATTAATGCATCAGAAAATTCTCTCTTACGCTTGCCGGTAACTAGTCCAGTGTAGCTTCCGAGGCTAGCCTCATTGTGATGCCCAGAAATGCTGCAGATATCGTGGGCACTGAATCCCGTGCGATCGAGAATTGTGATAGCAGTGGCACGAATACAGTGAGTGGTTGGTGTAGATGCGTGACAATTCAGCTTTCTTGCTAATAGTAGACATCATTTCGCCCAGTGTTCTCTGGCCCACTGCCATGTTTTTGTACCAGGAATTTGTCTTTGCCTTTGGTGCTTCTGAAGTGATACGTGTCTGGAAAAGGGCATTGCATTTCGGGTTCAGTTTCGAAATGTACTTTTCATAGGAAGATACTGGACACCCAGGCTTTCCCGATGAGTACATACGTCCTGTATCTATTCTACTCTCTGGGTTGTCTTCTCTTGTTTTCTTTGTTAATTTGTCTTTACTTTGATAAACGTACTTTCTTCCGTTGCTGTCCTGATCTATCTTAGAATGATCTGGAGTTAGTTCACGAAGATTTTCACGACCTCGACGACAGATGAATAGCATCAGTTCGAAGAAAACTTTGTATTGGAGACCTTGAGGAGTATCCTCATCAAATACCCCTGATTTGTGGAGCTGATCTATGTCCTCCTGTGAAATGGGACTCTTATGGGTTGTATCTCCCTTTCCGAGTGTCTTCAACTGCACGAGGGCAGCTTGAAAAGCAATATTTGCCTCACTGAATTCGACGTCTTTGGTTATGTCTATAATTCTCACTTCTTTGCCATCAGGTCTTTTTAAGTGTCTGTTCAAACCTTGCCTGATTGCCAGCAGGCTAGCCCTTTTGTAGTGATCTCCGTCTACCTTTCTGACTTCTAGATAGAACTTTCGGAGAATATTTGCAAGATCGGATTTGTCAAGCTGTTCGAAATCGGTATCTAAGTTTTTCTCACGCAGATATTCCTTGAATACACTCACCGAGATCTTGGAGGCTTTGTGCGTATTCTCACTGTCCATTTTATTTAGAAGTTTTTCATAATCCTCTGCATCCAGATCTGCAAATCTCCGACGAGCTGTAGATCAATCCATGATAGCCGTCATGTTACTAGCTAATTTAGACCAGAATTAGACGTTCTTGGATCTTGTATCCGAGATCTACCGTAGATCGTGAAAGATCGAATGAACACATAATTAACGTAACATGCATGTGCATGCAATTGAATGCAAGCGCGTTAAGCGGCGGCCGGCTTGGCTTCTTATACTTTACTATAATGTACAAATTTGTGCATTGCGCGCAGGCCGGACTATCTAGCAGTACCGCTGAGCTGATCACTCGTCGCCTGCGCCTGCACAAAAAATGCAACTTGTTTTCATCAAACCTAAATTCAATTTCCTGTCATGAAAGTGATATTTTGAAAAGTTGTATGAAAAACAATTTTAACTAATTAATACATGAAATCCATTTGTATAAACACAGAAATTTAGAAGAAACGACATTTTAGTTAATTCGTGATTGACCAATCACAGACGTTTTTACTTCATATTTCGGGTCATCTCGCATATCTCAACCAATCATAGTGCAGGTTAGAAAAACTTTGGGGAATCCCTTCTTGCCCTCCAATATTTTAAACATTGGTCGCCTCGGCAAAAAAATATTGGTCGAGTTCAACAAAAACTTTCTAAGTGGGTAGGAGGTTATGACGTGCGTCGACAAAATAACATTTGTATTTGGGCTCTAAAAATCCTCTGTATGGATAATAATCTGTAACATCTCTCTACGATACTGCGACACGATTCTGTTGGGTGTGTGTTTGTTTGTTTGTGTGTGTGTTTGTTTGGTCTGTGTTTTTTCGTCTGTGCCTTGTCGTTGTCATGGTGAAAATATTTGAAAAAAATGTGACAGGATGTTTTACGGCTTCCCTAGACTGTAATTTCTGTGATTAAAGTTTGTTTTATACAACATATGTATAGATTGTTGCCATCTGATTGGATGAATACGAGTCACATGACATTCAGAAGAATCAGCTATCCCATGCTCACTTTAGGGGCAGTGCAATAGACGTCTTTTGCACGGTAAATCAAGCGAGCCAGCCGTGTATCACTTTCGGTGCAAGTTTAACCGTTCTATTCAACTCTGATTCGCGTCGTTAAACAGTACGGTTAAACTTGCACGCCTGTATAATATTCGGATCAATCGTACTCATAAGCTTTACATATTTGTATATTATTATTCATGTGTTTCTATACATCATTTCCCCTTTTTTATTTCGCAACCATCTATGAAAAGTTCTTTTTTGCTTTCATATATTTTAAAACAATGTAATTGTTTGTGTAATTCAGTCTTCTGACTGCGAGACATGACAAGTATACCTCAATAAACTACCATTTTCCAATCTGAGTCGACAATATTATAACGGCATTTTTGTGCATACGGCTGCTCGCTCAGGTCCGTCGCCACATTATATGCAGAGCTTGCTTCCAGAAGGTGTTAAATCCATCATTTTTCAATGGATTTAGCGCCTTTTGGTAGCAAGCTCTTCATATGCTGACATGAACTTTTTAGTGTTTCTTAAATTTCCCCCTGTGGGGTTAATAATGATTTGACGGTTTAGACATTTCTTTTCCAATTTTTCCTTTGATTAGTGCGTTTGTGTCCATGTTTTCTTATACTGTCAAAGTTCCCGCATGGTTTTCATCTCCTGCATCAATGTATACTTTAGTGTTCTTGTGTATATATGTAAAATAAAATATGTTTTATTTCCGTGAAAGTGTTGTTCCCAAGAATATTGATAGTATTACTGATGATACAGCAACAACTACCTACGTCAGAACGAAGGATAATGATGATAGTATGATGATGTTTATGATAATTCATTATATAAGACGAAATCCTGACGGCTACCTAAAACTGTGACCAATTATTTATTTCTTATCATCTTTGCCAGCACTCATATCTATTGTCCTGTAGTTCCTATAAATGTCTATATTAATTCTCCCGTTTACTGTCCTTTCAAGAGGGCATGTAAATTAGTCACGTGATTCGGTTCAAGGACAAAACGAAATGATAAAAGAAAAAAAGAAGGAAATCTCCCACGTGGTTTGAGAGAGAGAGGGCAAACCTCAAGGGATTGTGATAGATTGGGTTATCAGCGTCAATGACTTTGTTGATTAGTACCGCCCACTGACAAGATATGATTACATAGAAGAAAGTGTGCATCTACAAGGATCTCGAATCCAGCCGGTGCAATTTTTGCAGTCGCTTGCTATACGCTCAGCACAGGAGTGATGCGGCGCATTCTGGTGTTAGGTTTGACCTGATTATTAACCTATATACTCCGTCATACAGACTGGGAATACGTCATAATTGTTTGTCCCCGACTAAATTACTAGATGAAGACCCTCTCTCTCTCTCTCTCTCTCTCTCTCTCTCTCTCTCTCTTTCTTAAACATATCACACTGTGTCTTTCTGCGTTATATGACAATGAATATATCCCATACATACATGTAGGTATACATGTGTATATTATACTAGTACCTTGTACATATGTATTTTATGCTTCTAAAATTAGTTGTATACACACACGCACACACACACACATATATATATATATATATATATATATACTTATATACTTGTATATATTATATGTATATAATGTGTATAATATTATATATATATATATATATGTATATATATATATATATATATATATATGTATATATATATATACAGGGTGGCCCAAAAAGAACGGAACGCTTAAGATCTTTAATTTCAGTAATATCGTTGCAAATATGTCATCATGTTGCATACTTTTAAAGAGGCCATTCTTTTTCCAATAGAATGACACCAAGCTCTTTAATTTCAGTATATGCGTTGCGATTTTACGCCCATTTTTGTCATTCCTTGCAATTTTCAAAATGTGATCATTTTGCACTCTCAGAGATACAGAAACTAAAGAGAATTAGGCTTACCGTAGAACCAGTAGCGTTCGCAATGTGCGGAATGTGGGGCGGTCAGTGTTATTGTCGTCGGGTCGTCTCATTCACAATGGTAACGGACAATGACAGCCACATTCCACACATTGTGAACGTTACTGCTTCTATGGCAAGCCGAATTCTCGCTGATTTCGGTGTCTCTGAGAGTGCAAAACGATTACATTTTGAAAATTGCAAGGGTTGAAAAAAATGGTCCTAAAACCATGATGCATTAACCAAAATTAAAGAACTTGGTGTCATTCTTTTGGAAAAAGAATGGCCTTTCCAATAGTATACAAAATAATGACATATTAGGAACAATATTGCTAAAATTAAAAATCTTAGGTGCTCCGTTCTTTTTGGGCCACCCTGTATATGATCATCTTGGAATTCTTGGACTTCAAATGTTATTATTATATGAAGATATATATATATATATATATATATATATATATATATATATACATATATATTCTGAGCTGAACTCTTGGTAGGTCAGTTCAAAGATGTCTCTCACCTCCCGGCCTCCCAGAGCTTATCCACAAGATCGTACGATCACAGTCAAGTCCTGGCAGTAGCGGGTGAGGTGAGGACCACATAATTATACCGCAAAGCCCGTGGATGATGTACCTCGTCGCGATTAACCCTATAAATCGAGGAAACGAGCTCTCACAACTCGCCTTGTCGGGGCCCCAAGATGTCGAGAAGAGGAGATTTCATATCTTGCTTTCTTGCCCTCTCGGATCCGGGAAGTCGAGATGAAGAGATGTCGCACCTAGTCATCTACGACCTTTTTAGGTCGTAGAAGAATTACCTCGTCCACATAGTCTTCCTACATATACCTGACCCGCCCGTCGCCGATCACCCCGGCCTGCTCTCCCGTACAGTTTATTGAATTATATGCGTTTCAACTCGCGCAGACTTTGTCCCTCTCATTCGGGGAAAAGGGGAGGTGGATTCTGATTAAAATATAAGTGTATATAAGATGCAAAACGATGGAATCGGAGTGTATAAAGAATAGCAGGACAGTATCAAATTCCTCGAAATGTTGATATATTCGCAACACTCCCTAGCCAAAAAAAAAAAAAAAAAAGAAAAGAAAAGAAAGAAAGAAAAAAGAAAAAAAGGGTAAGGAATTAGCCGGACTCGGGCTAGGTTTTAAAAAAAAAATTCTGGCAGAAGAAATTCATATATCTTATTAACATTCTAAACTGTTCTTTTTCCTCTCCAGTCGTTCCGTAAAACCTCTGATCCATCAGAGGTGGTTGGCCGATTCACTTTCTGCGAAGCCGATTAAAGCTTCACCCGTGGGAATATTGATAGCAAAGGTTTGAATATCTCACGGTTTAGAATCTCTTGAGAGTACAACATATCGTACATTTCCTGGTCTGCTTATTTGTTTGTTTCCATACATTGCGGTGTTACTCTAGCTCATACCAGTTAAGCATGTTTTATGCTGATTGATCGAATTCCCCGTACCTCACGCATACGTCACATCCCCTGCCCATCAACCGCTCTCTCACTTACATCAAACGAAACCAGGAGTGTACGCAACAATCTGTCATGTTTCATTCAAACATATAATCCATATGTTTCTATTATTGGGAAGCAGGCCCCCTCAGGTTAGACCCAATTCGATATTTCTTGATTGCCGCGCCGTGGATTCGGAACGTCGCATTGCATAAATTACATCAAATTGCACCAGTTCTTTCCATTATTTTTTTTTTCATCCATGTCTTCCGGCAGGCCGATGCAAGATGGTCACTTAAAGGCATTATTTACCATTTGCAAATGAAACAAAAACCCAGCTTTAGTGCTTCAAATAGTTCTCAAATGTGAGTAAGGGATAGAAACAACGAATGTAAAAAATTCTGATAAAATATAATCAATGTTAAGTATAGTTCAACACAAAATGTGAACAGTAATTATAATAAGATTATTTCTAGACTAAATTGTCTATAGATACAGTTATGGTTTATCGAGAAAATTAGTGATATCTCCTTATATTCTAGGCTTTATTGCAAAATTTTATATGGTATGATGTTTTGTGATGTAACTGACCCACACATATGCATCAAATGTGATAACTCCAACATTTAAAAAAAAAAAATCACTGCTCCCAATGGTAAACAGTACCTTTAAAGCTATTTTACAGAATCTGCAGGTTACAAATGGTCAAAGCGAACTCTTCTCAGTGTACACTCCCCTTTTAAAGGGATACAAACAACGTGATACTGATATGGCACATTTTTCATTAATTAATTGTCACCCCAGTGTTTGAAAGATTGCAACTACACTGTAGTAGTTCCCCTTTTCATGCATGTTTGTTAAAAATGAAGATCAGCAGCTGCGATCTTAAAACTACATTGATTGTACAGAGAATAACAATATCGATTTAAAATTAAGCATAGCACAGATTCGTTCCTCTCCATTAATAATCTCTTTCTTCCCATTTTAATGCCATAATCATTATTCTGAAACGCCTCTCCCAACCCCACGCCCATAGGGATACAAAAACATCAGCGAAATTCGTTAAGGTTTCGTGGATTTCGTTTTGGTTGTTGTCTTTTTTAATTCTTTCTTTGTTTTTTGAGACGTCACATTGGTGATGCATATACCTGACTTTACACTTTTCATTTCATCTTTGCAATACGCCCACTTTATTGCATCAGGCAATAGCATCTCTCACATGCCTCCCTGATGTCATTCGTATCTACGGCTTTTCAGTTTATGTAGCACCCATTAAAGATGGTCCATCCCTTTTGCATTCCTTCCCAAATAGCACATGCAGAATATTATATATTCCACCAGAATGACAAGACTATTGTAAAGCTATAACATTTCTGTGGTATTTGAAGGTTATTAGCCGTTAAGATTCAAATAATGCACCAAACGCTCACCGTAATGTATTCTGTGTATACTAGGCACAGCTACATTTCATTTCATTTCATTTATTTGGCAAAATATAAAACAATACTGTATACAACATGCAGGTCATTACAAAGAAACAAATACATGCTCGGACTCCTAAGAAGCAATTTTGTGCTTGTGGCTGAAGCCCTCAAATTAAAAAAGATAAGATATTGAACATACAATCAATCAACACTTATTGTGACATGGACCAATACATACAGAAGATTAGTCCAAATTGAAATAACACATGTGTGTACTTAGATAATCTGTTATTGACACAAAACATACCTTAGCTTAATTTGTTGGCAGACACACATACACACGCACTCGCACATCCATCCTTAGTATACAGAGAAAATGAGATGAGAAAAAGAAATGTAGAGGAAGAAAGGAAGTCTAGTCAGTCATGGATACCATCTGTCTAAATACACTCTGTTTATATAATACTTTAAATCTGGAAAATGTATTCAGTGTTAGATTTAAGGTCACCATCAATAGAATTCCATTCCTTGACACCTGTAAAACGTATGGATTACAATCTTAAAGTGGAATGAGTAAAAGATTTTCGAAAATTGTAGCAGTCCTGGGTGGGATACGAGTGGAATGAGGAATTCATATGGAACGTGTTTCTGAACACATTGAGCAACATATTTTGATGATATTTAAACATGAATAACAAAACATTCAGCTTGATCAGATCAAAAATTGGGAGCATCCGAAATTGCACAAAGAGTGGTGAACTTGGACAAGTAAAATGACAATTGCTTATACTACGTAAAGCTCGTTTTTGAAGCATATATAATCTGTTAATATGTACTCTTTATGTGTTTCCCCATACTTCATTGCAATAATTAAGATGAGAAAATTATTGCATTATAAATGTTTATCAATATAATGGAAGGTAATACACTTTTAATTTGGATAAAACACCTACATTTCTTGACAATTTAGAACAAATATTTACAACATGATGCTTCCAGTCACGGGATTCATGAATGAGTACTCCTAGAAAAAATATCGACTCAGTTCTCTCAATGAAAATATTATTGATCGTAACATTTTGGTCGTGAAACAATTTTTTTTTACCTCTTGGATGAAATATTTTGTTTGACTAAAATTCAAAAACAGTTTATTACTCTTATACCATTCACTTAATATTTCAAGTTCATTATTCATTGTGGAAATTAATGAGGATATATCTTTGTGAGAGAAAAGCATAAAAGTTTCAGCAGCTAATAATGAGAATTTCAAAATCCTTTAAGATTCACAATAGCATTCACATATAACAAGAATAATAGAGGTCCTAGAACTGAGCCTTGTGGTACACCAATGTTCACAGTGAGGCATTCAGATTCAACACCATTAACCACCACATACTACTGCCAGTTATGTAAACAACTTTGAAACCATTGTAATGCACTCCTCTTATACCATATAAATGCATTTTTTTAAAAAATAAGATGTGGTGGTCGATGGTGTCGAATGCTTTAGACAGATCCATAAATATTCCACAACAAAGGTTTCCTTTTTCAAATTCCTGTAAAATATAATCAGTGAGATGAATAATACTCAATGAGGTGGAATAAGTTTTCCTAGATTGCAACAGGTCTGTAATTTGAAATATAGTCAGGCTTATCCTTTTTAAATAATGGAATAATTTTTGCAGTCTTAATTTTTTTTTTCTGGACAGATACCACAGCTAAATGACGCATTGGAAATATCACACAAAGGTTTCGCAAAATAATGAATACATTCCTTGACTACTCGGGGAAGTATACCATCTGGCCCACATGCTTTTGATGTATCTAACGAAGAAGTTATTTCAATAATTTCGTGAATAGAAGTTGGTGAAATAAAAAAGGAGGAAACGTTTCCAGAAGTAATATAATCTTCAAATGAACTAGACTAGGTTGATGTTGCTTCTAACAAATTTTTTTACCCACATTTACAAAATAACTATCAAATTGCATGGCTATATCTTCTTTTGATGTACATTTATAATTGTCTATGTACATATGGTTCGGGAAATTATGTTGTTTTTTAATGCCCAATATGGTATTAATTTCTTTCCAAGTTTTTTTGCATATTACCTTTCAGTGAAGAAAATAAAATCTTATAATATATTTGTTTTTACTTACGAATACGGGTAATATTAACAAGCTTACTTTTATAATGCTTATATTTCTGAATGTACTAAGACCTGTGGGATTTTTTATACAATCTATTCTTATGATTAATGGATTTGAAAATACTACTTGTTATCCAAGGTTTCTTAATCTTAACACTTTTCCTGTGTTGAATACTTTGCAATGGAAAACATTTATCATATATACTACAAAACTTATCAATAAAAATATCGTAACTAGCATTACAATGGGAACATTCAGAACTATCTAACAATGCCTGTTTGAACAATAACATATTAGCTTCAGTGACTATACGCTTTTGATATCTTTCAGATTACATAGTTTATTATTACACTGAAGTTTCTCTTCCGACAGACAAAATATCGGGAAATGATTTGATAGATCATCATAAACTATACCAGAATGAAATTGCTTTTCAAATCTATTTGTATACATATTGTCTATTAAAGAGACTCTATTCACTGAAATACGAGTTGGTTTGTCTATCAATGGGTACATACAAAAAGAAAACATCATATCTTCAAACTCATCTATTTTACTGTGAGAACCATAATTCAACAAATCAATGTTAAAATCCCCCAAAAGATACATATCTTTTTTTTTTTCTCACTTTGCAATAATACAAAAACATCATTCAATTCATCAGTAAAATTAGATATGTCAGTATTCGGTGGCCTATATACACAGGCTACAACAATAGATTTATTGTTTTGATTAACATCTACAAAAAGCATCAATTTTCATAATTTGTGGTAGAACAAGATAAATTATGTCGTATTACACATTGTAATTCAGTGGAAATATATAGTGCTACTCCTCCACCGATCTTGTCTTGTCTACATAAATGTACAAGGGTATAATTTTGAATATGATAGAAATCAATGTTGGATTTGGGGGTAAACCAAGTTTCAGATATTCCCATAATATAAAATCTATATTCAAGGGATGCTAATATGATAATAGATTGATCAAAATTCTTTTGAAAACTTCTAACATTTGTAGAAATAAAGAAAATTTAGATTGTTTTCTTGCACATCTAGTCAAGAAATCTGCAGTGAATAAATATTGACACTTGCAATTTGTGTCAATACTGCTCTCCACATCATTAAGGGTGTGATGATTTCCAAACGTATGTGGCTTTGTTGAATAAATGACAAAGGGATTCAGTTTCAGGGACTGCAGTTTGGCAATATCAACATGTATAGACAGGTGAAAAAAATTGGTACATTGTCCAGTAAAATTCATTATCATCAAGTATATGATTAAATGGTAGAATATTTGAATTACATTTTACACATAGACATGACTGACTAGAAGAGAGAATACTTGCAATGCACACACTCACACATACTCTGATTAACAGTAAACGAAAAGAACAAAAATATAGTTGCAAAAAAAGAGAGTATGAAATTACAAATATATGTAGCATGGAGGTAGTCAGGATTATAAATCAAACAGATAAAGATACCATGATGTAAGGCAGTACCGGTAATAGTTTCTTGCATTTGAAGAATCAATACATTGCTGTGCTGTTACCTAAATGTTGTCAAGGTCATGGTCGCTTCTTATCACCCTTTTGACAGTTTTTTTCCCCACTTGCAGGTAGAAGAGCAATGATCCTGCCATCTGAAGACCATGCTGACAAGACTTTCTTCGTTTCACGTTGTTGTTTTTGTTTAGAAGAATCTGATTCTCCAGGTCAAGTCCTCCACGATGGATATCCTGAACCTTTCAGCTTCCTTCTGTTTCCAAGGATGTCTCGGCGCTTCTTGTACGTAGCAAGTTTCACGATGGTTGGTCGATGGCGTGATTTTGCGTTTTCCCTGTCAGTTGTCCCCGTTGGTGTTTTTTTCATCTTTCCTGTGCGATGGGACCGGTCTACATCTCTGGGTTCAAGGACAACACCAAGCTGATTCCTGACGATATGTGCCGCAATCTCATCCGTGTTCTTTCCGGGTTTCTCCTCCACACCAAATATGAGGATACTAGTACTTGAGCGTCTGGAGTACTGCTCCATGTCGTTGATGCTGTTGTTGAGGACCTTTTTTACCTTGTCTAGGTTTGAAACGATCTTGTTCAGTGCTGAGATTTCTTTGTCCTTCGTTTCTAGCTTTTTCTGTAGGTCGCACACTTCACCTTCAAGTCTATTCATCCATTCACCCACTTTTTTCTCCACAGCATTACAGACGATAGACTCCATGAGAGTGACAAATTCGGAGTCATCCCACTAGACCGACACCCAAGAGTCATACAGCCTACGAGTTAGACATGGAAAACAGGTCCATGAGTCATACAACTCACGAGTCATACAGCCGTTGAGTTCGACACTAGGCAAATAAAGCCCATGACTTCGACACTAGGTAAAAACATCCCACGAGTTCGACAGATACAACACGGCGCGTAATGTGTCGGTGTCGTGGGCCTTGTTGGCTTAGTGTCGAACTCATGGGCTGTATGACTTGTGAGCTGTACGACTTGTGGGCTGTATGACTCGTGGGTGTCGGTCTCGTGACGTGCACCCACAAATTCTTGGTTCTTGAGCAGGTCTTTCATGACCTGATACGTAATGGCTGCTGTTTGTCTGGTACTTGGTGGTGTGCTGAAACTAGACATCATGAACAGAGCACATGCGATTCGTAGCAATTGAATGGTAGAGCCTAGAGGCTAATTAACCGGTAGGTACGAGCCAGCGCCCAGTCCACGTTACGATGCAAGTAGCCAACGAGTAAGTCAATGTGTGGGACTAATGGAGACGTATGCACCGTCAACATAGTCCCCTCAATATTTCAGATCCTCGGCTACTCCATTCAGCAGCAAACTTGATATTAGTTCTTCATTCTCTCAGTTGCGCTGCGCCAGACGGTCAAGAGTAGACTGCCACCTGATGTCAACAGTCCTCCAAAAGCGGCGTCCCACAAGTTACTTTTGGCAAATAGCGCCCTCTACATACATTAATCCTCCTGTGGTTGTGATATGATACTTATACTTCTAACAAAAGATATGCATGTTAGAGCTGTAAGAAAAGAAGATTCACGAGCTTCTATTACTATGTTATCGATGGCAAATATCAACACACCACTTACATGAACTACATATGCAACTAAGTGCATCACACAGGTCTGTGAAACTAGACTAGTAGTTTAGATTTGTATTTTTACGAAATACGAAGTACGAAATAATTAATCAAATCTTAACGGTCAAATTGACTAAACAAATAAAGACCCTCTTGAGTTCAAAATTTACAGGAGGTTTCCAAATACTAGCAGTGTTTTCTTCAATACCTAAGCGTTCTCACCAATTTTTAAAAAAAAATTCAAAAAATTCATTACTGTTTAAAATTGATTTGAATACATAAAATCTGCATCATCATTGAAGGGGAAATGCGTACCAACTAAAAGTTAGTCTGAACGGAAGAGATTTTAATTCTTACAAGCACAACAGTGAAATTTTGACCAAAATCGGATTAAATGTAAGAAGTTAACAAATTCTAAGGCTTGCTTAATTATTTCTCGAACAGTTCATATAAATATGCAAATTAGTGAACTGATCACTGACGTCATCACAATTTCCATGAATCACGTACAAAAAAATAACTCTGCATTTTATGAAAGGATAAAACATAATACATGCTATATTCCTGGCTGCATAACTTAAAAATAATAATCAGTTAGATATATTAGGATTCGACAAGGTGTTTGTGTGCATGTGTGTGTGTGTGTGTGTGTGTTATTTTTTATAAATCTGTGATTTCTATAATTTTTTACGCGTACACCGTTATAAAAAAAATACACACACTTCGGAGCATCGAAAATTCTGGTATTTAATTAGAAGAAAAATTAACATAGCCATTCTGTCAACGAAAATGCAAAGAGAAGTTAGGCCCAACATGTATTCCATTTTCTTTACACTCCTCTGGGTGTCTGAGACTTTTTTTTTATTCTGTCTGTTGTCCTTTCATGGTATTTATGAAGATATCACTTTTTCATAAGATTGCTAAAAACGGAAATGTTCCACAAGTTCAAATAAATCTAAATTCCACAATAACTTCATTTTGACTTAATTTTGCCATTAAGGTAGAGCAATATCGGTATGGAAAAAAAAGAGATAAATAACCTTACCCTACAGTCACACGTGCCCCACCCTCAAACACACACACACACACACACACACACACACACACACACCCATCCGATCCTCTCCGTATTTTCCCCTTTGGTGAGGTGTTTATCTAGAATTACGGAAAGAAAGGTTTTTGACTCATAGTGTACGGCACCAAGTTACATCCTCTTCTGACGTGTTAAGTATACGTGATATTGTGCGCATATCAACCCAGTTGTAGTATTAGTTGTTGATATGTACTTTACCGTATTGTCAACGGATCGCAAGCAACACGGATTTCCATGTGGCGGTCCGTCCCCCTCCTCCCCCCCCCCCCCCCCACCCCCAGACGACAGGTAAACAAGGATGAGCAGACCTCATATCTCAAATTTAGCAACATGACGCCATCTTCCTCGCCCACACGAGGGCTTTATATGTAATCCCCAAAAATCTTTAGACATATATATATATATATATATATGTATGTATACAAACACCCTCACATACACAACTATTACATAATGTACACACAAGACATGCACACGCAAGGTACATAAAATCAGGGAGGTGAGGCAGTCTTACCTGCCTGAAAATACAAATACATAACGTGAGCACATGTTGCAAAGATTCTGCGGTGAAACTCTCTTGACGCGCAACGGCAAGCATATCCAGGATTGGAAGCTATGCAGGGGATAAAACATGTCTTATCTTTTCTTCGTTTTTATCAGTCATCTACAACATATAAAAGAGAATGATCGGAACAGTGCTAACAGCTATACAACCATCGTAAAATGCAGATTTGCATTTCAGTTCGTTTTTAATCGAGTTAATGCCGTTGCTCTGTTTATTAGTTTGTCATTCTAACGTATTTATTCATTTACTTATCTGTCTTGACTATCTATATACTGAATGTATCATACCATACATGAAAAATTGCGAGTGCATGACATCATCAACGCGCTTATTTGAAATTTTTATAAGGACTTGTCAAGAAATATTTTTCGAAATAAAAAATATGAAATTTCAAAATGTCATATCTTCCTTATTTCTCACCTGATTTTCGCCATTTTTGGAATGTTCTGCAGGGATTTTTTTTTCTTTCTTTCTTTTGAAATTCATTTATTATTGGGCTGTGTTTCCTCTTTAATCATTCATTTAATCATTCATTTGTTGAATACAAGTGACCAAGTGGACCAAATTCAACAGCACACATATAGATCCAAAGTAGTTATATCTAAACGGAAGGGATGAGAAAGTGTACATGAACTCC
This sequence comes from Diadema antillarum, assembly GCF_040938485.1. Classification (NCBI taxonomy): domain Eukaryota; kingdom Metazoa; phylum Echinodermata; class Echinoidea; order Diadematoida; family Diadematidae; genus Diadema; species Diadema antillarum. The sequence goes on along the minus strand of NW_027271873.1, from coordinate 1,427,348 downwards.
AAAGAAACCATGCAGGTGATGATGACATCACATCATGTTATTTAAAGCGATGGGGGAGGAAGGTAGAGGTAAGGAAATATCTCATGCTATGGAATTCGTATGGATGTCACAATAGAATAATCGATTAAACCTTTTGATAAAACAGAGCCCTGGAGTTCTCTCCTAAAAAGAGTAAGCAAAAGAAAAAAAAAGATAATCCCGAGTATTATCTTGCTGATGAAATTCCCGTATATCGTAATATCGCGACTTTACACTGCAATACATGTTTGAAAATCTCTAAGGGGATAAGGACAAGAACATGTTTCTTGCTCTTTAGGACAATTATTTTCCTTGACATTTCAAAAGTTATTCTATATGCTGACAAAATCCGGCTCCTATTGATGATCAAAAAAGAGATTTCTCGATGTTGCCTTTTTAAAGGGGTTCCTACTTTTTTAAATAAAATAATTGAATGTCGGTTGGCACAAGTCTTAGCATTACCCTTTAAGTGCCATAAATCCCACTCAAAGAAAAATCAATACATATCATTGTATAATGACATCACATAATTATTAACAAAGATTCAAAGATTCAGCATCATTATATTCATGCCTGATTTTCTGTCTCTATTATGAACATGAAACGCATTCAACACTAGGAACTGACAAGCATCACTTTTAGTTGGTTCCTTCATATTTCAGACTTCGTTCGTAACGGATCTTATGCTTTGATTTCGTCATTTACTCACGATATCCCTGTTTTCTCAACTCGCCTGATATCATTGCATTCAGTTTTGTAGCAATACGCATTTGTTTTCTTTTTTCATTTTTGCATACTGATATGGCGAGTTTGTCGTTACTCTTTTGTCCAGCGTTATGTATTGCATTTGGTTTTCTTGTGAAATGATATGAGAATAAGTTCGACCAAATTTGATTCAAATAATGTTATTGGAAAAAAGACCAAGAGTAGGATAAAAAGAGAGGTGGTAGAAGAAGAACAGGTATGAGAAAGAAAAAATAACAGAAGAAATAAAGATAGAAAATGAACGTAACTTAGGGAGAGCAAAAGAACATTGCACATTAATGGGATATTTGTGTGTTGTGTTGTACATGTTTTCCACGTTAACTTCCCACATAGGAACCAAGAAGGTGGGCATAGCTTATACTGCCTCCTTTGAGGAACAACAGATATATTGTAAATACATGTCTTGTTTATGTGCGTGTTTATGCCTTGGTCTGTATGTTGATTTTTCTTAAAGAAAAGAAAATCCTACCACACTTGATACACTGTACTACATTCCTCGTCTGTCTGCTGCTACACGTTATGTAACAATTATCATTACTACCAGTAGAGAGGTACAAACCTTTCTCCTAACACTGAGAAAAAGTGAAAAAGATTAAAAAAACAGAGATAAGAAACACTTTCGCCACGTTGTTCATTCTAGAATGAAAAACGGAAATAAGAAGTCAATTTCACAGTTCAGCAAACACTTCTTAAGTCCTCACTCGTTTCTGTTTTGTCTTTGTTGGTTGTTGTTTTTTCATGCCGATTTGCAACTTGACGGAGGAAAAAAAATCCCCTCCCCTCAAAAAGTACGCACACAAAGGAAAGGTCCCCTGACCTTGTGCACGTTGCGTTGATCCGTTTACAAACTTTACACAACAATGGAACATTCCAATCAGAAGTGACACGATACTATTATATACCAAGGAATGTGTCAAACCACGTTTCCCTCTTTGTGTACCAATATCATAGGAAAATGTACACGAAATATCTTAAATTATTACCTATACGAGGAGTTTTATGGGGCAATTGTAGTTGGTATTTTGATCGTTCGTCGAGGTCAGCGGGCGATATTAGTGTGTATCACCCTCCATCCGGGTCTCGCCATTCACTTTACATGTAAACATTCCGGTCAATCACAAAGAGGCGACATTCACAAATCTGGGACGCTCGCCTGGCAGAAGTACGCCAATAAATCAACTCATACAAGGTCGACTACTTCCAGCAACACTACGCGTCAAACAATGACGAGTGCATTTTGTGCTCAATAACTGCACAGTGACCATCAGTTGTATTACAACTCTCCAAATTGAAACAGAAGCAAAAACAAAGTGTAAATACGTTCAGATGTTTGAAGTTCGCCTGTTACAACTACATATGTGTCTTAGAAGTTGGAGTTGAATGATGTACATTGATGAACAATTTTGCAATTATTAGACACGTTGGTGATGATCTATACAGGTAGTCAAATGTGGCTTGATCTATATCATAGTGTATGGCCGTATTCACATATTTTCCTAATATACCTAGGGGGTAGGTAATAATCATGATATTGACTGGCCTTGAGCATGTTGAGGGAGATACCAGAAAAAAAATATTGCCGGCACTGAAAGAATATTTTTTGGTATCTTCCTCAAGCAAAGTCAATATTATATAATTGTGATCATCCTCTTCTTAATCTTCTAATGATATGCCCGGGGATTATGCCGCTAACTGATTTGTTGTCGTTGTTGTTGTTGTTGTTGTTGCTGCTGCTGCTGCTGCTGCTGCTGGTATTGTTGAACTTCTCTCCTTTGTTTTGCTTTTTACATTTTTGCTTTGGTGTTTCTTTGCTAGCCACCTGTACCCAATTCTTCTTCCTATCCAATTTGTTTCGCGTACATATTACTGTTAGCGAAGAATATATAAACCTCTTGTTTTAAGAAGATACGTGAATTAATCATAAAAGGATTGTTTTTTTTTCTTTTTATGAACAGAGATATACATGTATATGAGTATGTTACCATACCTTCGTATTTGTTTGTTCGTGTCATACAAATTCTGTTCAGAATTCCTTCTTTTGTTCAGGTAAAATGTCACAGTTTCGTCGGATGCTAATGAGGGATTCGCGGAAAGCAACTCTCAGACATTAATCCCCAAATATTCGTAGTGGGAGACCCCGGCGTGTAAATCTCTTTATCCTATCAAAGATCAAGACTCAACATTCCATATGTGACTCGTCCTAGAGTCAAATCTGTTAGACTTGCATCCAGAATTTTCATATCGTTCTATGTCCATTCTTAACAGTTTCCCTTACATGTCAAAAAACATGCACCAGATTTCGGGTTATTTTTTTGTTCCTATTTTTTTTTGCATCCTCATTTTGCCAATTACCAGACTTCTCCACATCGTCATCCCCTTGCGCACCAAATTATTGTTGTCATTTATCAAACTGCGCACTTTATAGATACACATATCTATTAATAGTTACCTAAGTTGATTTGGAGAGTTGCAACCTGTTCAGGTATTCTCGGTCAGCCCTTCATTGCAACACACTGATGAAAGTAATAAACGTTTAACAAGTTGTTAGTTTAAAAGATGGAAAATAACATCTTTCGGATTCGTGCAGCTAATAGAAGGTAATAGAATTGCTCCTTATTAGACTTGCTGAACAATCAAAACATAGAATAGTTTCCATATTCCTGTGCCAATAACTTATATTGTCACATAGTCTCAAATCAGACTGAGCATCAGGAAAGCTAGAATGGGGGTATGTGTATTAGAAGTCTTGCGCCGAGGCTAACATTCTACCCCCAGTCACAACATTGGCTCCCTCTTCACAGTCCAGGGGGCAGTAAAGTGGACCAACGACATGTTCCCAGGGGGTTGTCCAGTCGTCAATACACCGTAGATCCTTTGCAGGGGGTGCAGAGTAGAGCCAAATAGTTCACATAGTTTCCAAATTCTTGGCGTTTTTGGAGGGCAGTTTCTCTATACTTTCTTTTGTACCCCACAGGTTTATAGCTGTTGTTTGCGAGGTCATAACTGGCACGTGTAACCGCCGTCCGTTTGTGATGGCATTTGGTCTTTGACAGCTCCCCCCCCCCCCCCGCGCCATCTCATTGTCTTCTCGTCTAGTATCTTTCATTAACCTCTTCTTTACAAACAGTACGAGGGTGTACTATTCGTATTTTGGCATGAACTCAGACCGGGTTTATAATGACGAATGACGCAATACATCTCACCCCATTGCGGTCGGGGAATACCTGGCCAGCAAATATGCGAAATTCGTTTGTCGCTGGGTTTTCTTATGAGGCTCAAATCGGTATTGCATAAAGTAAATCGGTATTGCATAAAGTCAAGTATGTTACAACACTCTCGCTTTTCCAATTAAGGCAGATCGAAAAAGGATCAAGTGGAATTGACGCAGGGGTAGGGTGGGGTGGGGTGGATATGCTCATGTTTTTCTTCAATGACTTCATTGATTCGTTAATCATTTTAATCCCTGCTTTACTCTGCTTTCCAATATAATCTCAGCACATGCACGATCAATTCGTCTAGAGAATAGACAGATGCAGGTGGTATTGAGGATAACGGTGTTAAAAACCTGTGTACAAGTGCTAAAGAGTTAAGCATTTAAAGTATATGTGTACAAGTACAAAAAAAAAAATCCTGTTAGTTTGTACGCGCCATCCGAAATCAGTTGACCACTATCATGACATCACAGGTGCAAAATATTTGTCACGACAGAAAAGGAATAATAGTACCTATATCAATGATCGAAATCTAGATTTAAGATCCGGTTGTTCTCTCATCCCTACCCTCCCCCCCCCCCCCCCCCCCCCACACACACACACAGACGCATACTATCCGTGCTTGTCCTTCCTGCAGTGACAAGCTTTTCTGGGTCTTCCAGCGAGCTCACACAATGTACAGCGATTCCAAATCTGTCAAATGGTTTTACGTTTTGAGGGGAAAGTCCCTGTACATCAACGACGATACGTTCGCGTAATCGGGGTCTTCATCCGTTTACCGCAACTCACCCCCACCCCCCCCCCCCCCGATCGAACAAAAAAGCATTTAAGAACAGGGAAGTTCAAGGTGACATACCAATCAATCAAATGTCCCTTCTTGAAAAACGGCCTCGTTATTTCGGTCACTGATATCTTGGAAATGTTTTTATCCTGACATCTAAAAAAACAGACTTGTTTTTCTGTAGTACAAACGTAAGTGTCGACATTACTCACAGCCTGTGTGGTTAATACATTAAATGCCATGATTATTCCGTCAAAAGTTACCTCTGTTGACCGAAAGGTTTTACCGCCCCTTTTCTTCTTCGTAGGCATTACAAAGTGAATAGGATCCTATAGGAACACGTACCTGGCTTGTATCATAATCACTTTCAAGAATGATTCAGAGACGTATACTCTTTTGATTTGTGGGGAAGTTAAGTGATATATGACAACTATATTTAGAAGAAGGCAATATCCAGTGCCCCCCTTATTTTTTGCTAAATCAAAAGAAATAAAAGAAAAATGGGGGTTAGAGCGCCCACCCCCTCTTTAATTTTGTAAAGGAATTCTGGATCCGCCCCTGATATCTTAGTTGATACTTGTGTGCATGCGTGTGCGCACGTGTGTGTGTGTGTGTGTGTGTGTGTGTGTGTGTGTGTGTGTGTGTGTGTGTTCAAGTGTTCAAGTGTTCAAGTGTTCCGTTTATGGAGACATCGTGAATATAGCACAAAAGGAAGAATTCTCCCGAATTTTGTGAATGATAGCCGTTGCACGGAAATGGTCTATCCGGTTTGGTGTTTATTAAATCCGTTATTCACTCACTCATTCAAACTTTCCATCCCCGGGAGTTTGGTGGCTTCAAAGGGAAAAAAAAACGAAGCTGATTCAAGTATCCCAATACATGCCTTGCAACAAGATTCGTAATTCGCAATAGCACGTCGATTTTGTGAAAACAAAGTACGCGGAATGAATTTACAAAGACTGAAAGAGATTGTTAAGTTATAAAGATTGTGACTATGATGCAGACTATTTAGGCTGTAAAGTGAAAAGGAAAAGATCTCATGTTTCGTAATTCGCAACAGCTCATTCATTCAATTTCACGAAAAAGAAATGCACGCTATAAATTCAACAAAGAAATCAAGGATTTTCGAGGATTGTGAAAATGTCGGAAATTATAGAAAATTTATAGTTGTTCTTAAGGAAGCTAAAAGAAGTACCAAATACGAAGTCGTGACGTCCCGTGAACAAAACGGAATGGACGTGAGACAACGCAGGGAACGGAATGGACAAACGCGACAGGCCGTGATTACAGTAGATGCAGTGTCAGATATTTAAAGGACAAGTTCACCTTCATAAACATGTGGGTTGAGTGAATGCAGCAATATTAGTAGAGCACATCATTGAGAGTTTGATGAAAATCGGACAATCCTTTCAAAAGTTATGAATTTTTGAAGTTTCTGCTCACTCAAGGCTGGATGAGAAGACTGCTATAGCTGCTTTGTGATGTCACATAAGTACAACGATATAAAGAAAGAATAAATAAAATTCAACATATTCTCACTTTTCTCGCATAACAAAAGAACACTTGACTTCCCTCTTTCGGAAGGCAGGGGGAATAATATTACCCTTAACATATGTCAGCAACAAATCGAAGAAAAGTTCACTTAATTAAAAAAGTAAAGTTTTGTGAAATTCTCTTCTTAATTTCTTTATATGGTTGTACGCATATGACATCATACACTATAGTAGTCTTCTCATCCAGTGACTACGCAGATATTTTAAAAATTCATAACTTTTGAACGGATTGTCCGATTTTCCCCAAACTTTCACTGATGTGTTCTACTAATATTGCTGCATTCACTCAATCCACATGTATATGAAGGTGGACTTATCCTTTAAACTGTCACAAAAAAAAAGCCACGGCAGTCACTATGATGATGAGAAACCAAGTCGGCCGTAATAAAACGGGTTGAACGCAGCAAAACGTGAAAGCATGTAATAGGCCGTAAGAAAACTTGGAGGCGACGGGAAATGATTTGAAGTCCAGCCTGACTAGATGCCGTGGCGTGAGAACATCGGCCTCAGATAGTTTCAAGTTCAATGGAGTGAGGAGTGGAACGTACCTGACTCGAATACTGAGGAGGGTGGAAAAAGGAGAATATCCAACATACCGATGAGCCTTTGTACGTTTCTGGCAAACTGGGGGATAAGGATAACACCTTTTTAATTCATTAAAGTATCTTTCCTGTTTGAGGGGAGGAACCCACCAAATAACTTCTAGCAAGTTCTGTAGAATTTGCGTCTCATAAACACACAAACACGCAGATTATATAAGTCCTTATATATATATATATATATATATATATATATATATATATATATATATATATATATCCATTTGAATAATGGGCCCTTGCTGGTCCACTTGTGATAGAACGTATCTGCACTTCCGATTCTATATTTGTAGAGCCGCAAAGGAGATAAAACGTCGTAAACGTTCCCCAAGCACAATATCAGTCTTCCTTGCTCTTTCTTTCTCATGAAATGCCCGCGGTGGCCTGAGGAGCCCGCCAATAATAAATCATTGTCAGTCGTTTGACGGTCGCTAAAAGACTCTTTAATGTTTTCTTATCTGATAGCCCTGGCATTGACTCCGCCAGGTAGACCTAATTTTGATCTACTTACGTTGCCGCTTGTCGTTTGTGTGTGTGTGTGTGTATGCATGTGTTGTGTGTGTCTGTGTGTGTCTGTGAACTCGACATTCCAGAGCCGATATGGAGAGAGGGAGTTTTGCCCACACAAGCGTATCGATTTTACATTTTACCACTTATCTTTTGGTATCACCGGAAAATTGCATTCTACGCGTATTTGGGGAATTCTTGAAATACACTCTTCCGTTTTGACGCACTGTGATATGTGTATGAATATTGTGTATCTAGGGATTGGGGGGGGGGGGGGTCGTCCTCCAAGAGTGACACTGACAGTTTAGAGAACATGAGTAAATTTAAGAATCTGTTGGGTCTTCTTCCGGTTCATTGCAGGGTTGACAACTGAGCTGTTCGTTCTTACATTTGTCGCTTTATGAAATTGGTAGTATTTTTGTTCGTCAAAGTATTGTGATAACTATTTTCAGGTTTTCCTCGCTCCCCAAATCGTAGTTGAACGATCAGTGAATATCATTGGTCTAATTTTGATACCAGCCTCCAGGTATAGTAAGGCTGATTGGGCAACAATTGGAGCAATTGAATTGAATATTATGAATTGTAATATAGGATTAAGATGTATAACCGATGGGGTGCTGTTCGTTATTCTTAAGGTTCGTTAGTCCGAAACACACAAATTAATTAACTATACACCTAGAAGTTCGTTAATCCGAAAATGAAAAAGGGTTCGAACCTTCGGACTAAAAAGCCTTCGGAATAACGAACCTTCGGAATAACGAACTGTAACCTAACAAAAAAGTAGGGAGGAACATAAACCATTCGCATTCGTACTCCTACTTTTATTTACGAATTTTCTCTCACAGCAATCAGATATCTTGGACCCAAACCGTGGAATGGACTTAAATAAGCCCCTGTAAAGGGATCGTATAGTTTTGGTTGAGACCTAATTTCAGGCTTCTATAAAACATTTTTTTTTTTGGTTAGATAATGAGAAACCTGTTATGAAATATGAAAGGGCATAACGTTTATTTGATGAAAATTGGGTTTGAAATGGCTCAGATATCCAAAACAGAGCGATTCTAAGAAGTGTGGGACCCACACTTTATTACAATCGCTTTGTTTTACTTTGTTCTTGGATGTTTCAGTCATTCCAAACCCGATTTTAATCAAATAAACTTTGAATTCCTCTTAAAATAGTATGCTCTGTACTATTTCATAAGTGTTTTCTTGGTATCTCGCAAAAAGTTAAAAGCCCAATTCTCATCTCCACCAATACTGTACTATCCCTTTAAAAAGCCAAACTCATTCATTCGTACACCCTTTCACCACTTCTGTGCCGTTTTAGACTTCTTCGTTGTGTTGCTTTTCATGTAATATATTTGAAGTGATAATCATATTTGTAAACTTTATTGGGATAAGTCATTGATAGGCCTTTGGCCTCGTTTGTCCCTCACATTTGATATTATCCTGTCTTCTCCTGAACGGTTTTGAATATGTTATTACCTTGAACGTTATCGGTGATTCCTTCTGTACCAGTTTTTGTAATTGTATGTTCGCCTATCTTTTAATCAAATGGGAAATAAATGAGTTTGAAGATGAACTTAAATAGTAATCAACAATTCAGTGATGATTTGTTTGTTTAATAATATGCAGGTTTGTTAATTGGGGGAAAGTGAGAGAGATAGAGAGAGGGGGGGGGGGGGAGAACAAGAGAGAAAGAACAAGAGAGAAAAAGAAGAAATTAATGCTGCCTTGCTTGAATACAAGCCGGTATTTCGTCAATTGGGGCGAAGTCTCTTACCTTTCATCTGCCAACTATGCGAACTATGCGTCGTTATCGCTTTTCTGGAGGGTACCAAGCGGTCAAAGATTCCTGCCAGAGGTAATGCATTTGGGTGGGGCTGGTGAAAGGGGGCAATGTAGGGCAACCGAGGTGGTGGCAGACAGGTTGACATCCTCAGAGAAAGAGTCGTGGGAGCTTTATCCAGTGTAACGAATCTCATTCTATTCAATCCTGAAAGACAACAACCTTACAAATGACGTTGACTGAATACAGTTATACCTGCGGTATGATTAATGAACGAGTCAATCGTCGTAGGTGTGAGCAATATGTATTGCATTACAACAGTTCCAATATCAAGATAGCTATAACCTATCATTGACAGTGGTGACGATGATGGTGGTGGTGGTGATGCCAATTATAATGGAAGAAGAAATCTCATCTGAACGATCCTTTCAGATATGATTTTAGATAAATGAGAATAAATTCTTCGGTGGTTTTAGCATCGTGGTTAGTACCCGCAGTCTTTTCACCAACTATATATTATATCTCAGAAAGTGACATATTTTACCTCTTTAGTCACGCTTGGACAAGGATTTAAATCCAGTAATATGTAGAGTCTAGACTCTAATCCGCTCACTGTACTCATCACTACTCTCGCTAAGAAAAAGCATAATGTAAATGGGAGGCGAGTTGAGTCGGTTAGCGCATCTGCTTTTTAGTAGAATGCTTTGTGTTCGGGACCCGGTCCGAGTCTGTCTTCTCAAGTAGAGGCAAACACTCTGTCCCTGGGACAGGACATAAAAGTGAGGTTCCGCATCTGAGAACTCATGCACGTAAAAGATCCCGCTTCATTCATTCATCGCAAAGATCAAGTTGTATTCAACTCGGTACAAAGTAGTCCGCTCCAACTACAAGCAACTGGACCCCATGGACGATCAGCTAGTGCAACCTAGAGATGGCATGGGCTATCCAGCCATCTTGTCAGATGGAATATGAAAACAAAACAGAAACAATCCAGCAATGTCCTATCCTTATCTGTAGCATCTAATAATCATTATCCTATAGTAAGCAGGTGTACTTAATTGGGAAGACAAGGGAATGGGATTGCCCTCCTAACGATCAAGGCAGTTGACATAAGTGACCCATCTCTGCGTGATGACTGGCTGGCTGTTTGTAACGGGGATGCTCGAGCGCATGCGAGAAGGACAGGGAAACGTTTACACTTTTCCAAATTACATGCTTTGCCATGAACCAATTCAATTTTCTGAGACTATCCCTTACAAGAAAAAATCAAAATCATGGCAGATATATGGTATCTCAATGCCATAGTCAATGGTAAACGGTATTTGTATGATATTCAAATGGTGAGCGGTCAATAGTGAACAGTATGTTATTCGTTCACTCAACTGCCAAACGGATTTTCAAAGGTACTTTAATTATGGTATTTTATTCTTGGACTCGATTGGTAAACGGTGTTTCAAATGTACTTTGATGGTGAATAGTTAATCTAATCTAATTCAGTGGTGAATAGTATCAACTTTAATCATGGACTCGACTGGTAAATCATGTTTTAATCGTACTGTAATGATGAATGGTCAATGGTGAACGGTATTTTATTCATAGACTCTACTGGTAAAATTTCCGTCAAATGTGCACTAATTGTGAATGATTAATTCAATGCAATTCAATGGTGAGTGGTACCGTATTAAAGGGGATGCCTAGTAACTGATCAATGGGAATCAGAGGGAATGCTGGGGGATGAGTGTTCCAATCCTTGTGGGATTCATTGAAGAGTACATTATATATCTATTGTTGTGTGAAAATTATTTGTTTCAGAATGGTCTCATATTCAAATAATGTGCCGTTCAATGTTTCCAGGTTAGCATGACTGTACAGTGTCGGGGGGATCGTTAACGGGCCGTTTCATTGGTGCTTTGATGGCGAATGGTCAATGGTGAACTGCATTCATTCATGGATTCGACGAGTAAACGGTGTGTCAATGGCATTATAATGGTGGCTGGTTATTTGTAAAGTAAAACGATACCCAACTGGAAACAGTGTTTTAATAGTACTTTAATGGTGAATTGCAAATTGTATATTGCTTCCTTGTAGCCGACTGTTAAAAAGTGTTTCAGTGGTACTTTACCGGTGGATGGTCAATGGTAAATGACATTTAATTCTTGGATTTGACAGGTAAAATGTGTTTCAATGGTACTTTAATGGTGAATCGTATGTGAAAGAAATATATTGGTGGAGTCTAATACGAAGTATTGTTTAAATGAGTATTTTTATGATGGGGTGATTGGTAAACGACATTTTATTGGCAGAATGTAGTGAGAACAATATTTCTAATGGCATTGCCATGGCAACATCAAGAATGGTATTAATAGGATGTAGTCTGACCGTAACGGTTTTTCAATGGTACTTGACCTTGTATGATTAATGGTAAATGGTGACGAGTGAATGTTGTTTTGTTAATTAAGTTAAAAGCACATGGTCACAAGTAAAATGGTTCTTCATTGTTGCTTGTCATTTAATTTGTAGTTAATCCATGCAATTGATGTTAACATCAGTCTCATTCAATTATACATAGTAAATGAAATACATTCTAAATATGAATTGAATTGAATTGAATTGATTGTTTTATTGTCCACAATGCGAATGTGGAAATGCACCTTCCACCAGCATTACATACAAGAGATACAAACAGATAACAATTGTTCATTGAACAACATATACGTCGCAGATTACGAATAACATGAAACATAAATGTTTTGCAATACTTGTTGCAGAAAAATGAAAATGATAACCATTATATTCATAATACATATTACATATATCTCATTCAATTCATTCATTTAAATAAATTCTATAATCATTATACTCATTATAAAAAATTCACCTTTCAACAGATCTTCCACTTCTAATCAACATTTTTTTTTCACATCTATGCTTCAAGGCCATAATGCCTACCAAATTTGATTTCAATCATATGTATCTATAATCTTCTTTGTCATGAATAATTACAACTGATCTATGTTCGGAAATATCAATGGTGGATGCTGAATTGTGAGCAAATGGTAAGCCAATGGTGAATATCGTAAGCTAATTGTGGATGATGAATGGTAAATCAATGGTGAGTAGTAAATGGTAAGCCAGTGGTAAAAAGCCCACTGTGGATGATGAACAATGAGTCAATCCAAACTGGTAAGTGATGAATGGTGAATGGTATTCCTATTGTAGATCAATGGTACATGCAGATAGTGATTAATAATTTTATTATATCCCAATGGTAGTTTGATGGTAAATGAAGACTGTTTTGTAGATCATTTGCATATTTTGTTTGACAGCAAGATATCAGCTTTCTGTAAATAAGTAACCATTCAATGGTTTCTCAATGACCCTTCCATTGAGGAACCATTGAGGAACCATTGTTAGATAATTATAAATGCAAATGAGTCCCCCGCCCCCTAAGTTTAATGGAAGTTCAACGGCGTTTTAATGGCAGTTTCCAAACAGTGTGCAAATGGTATGTGAATGGTCCTCCAAACGGTAGTCTCATGCTGTGATATACTAATGGATAATGTTTTTTGTTTGTTTGTTTGTTATTTGTTTGTTTGTTGTTTGTTGTTAATTTTGTAAGGGATGGCTCCTTCAATGCCTATGCACGTGTCAGTGTAGTGCTCAGTGCGCAGAATGACCAAGGCAGGATTTCCGATTGGGGGGGGGGGGGGGGGGGGGGATATCCGTGATAAGGAGTGGACGTATAGCTTATAACAGAGTTCATTGACAGGAATAGAAACTTACAAGGGGGAGGTGGAAAGAATCCACCTTTCTGCTTTTACCATACATTTCGAGTGTTGATTCAAATTGTTCATACGGGATGCGGTTTCTTCGCAAGCTAAGATGAGCTAAACATATCAACAAAGAAGCAGAAGTCCACTGGAGAGACCCCAGTCGCGGAATCTGTACCACTAAATGCCAACGTTTTCACCTCCTGGTTATCTCTACCTGGATTTTCGTGAGCAGATGAAGGCTGTGGAAATGGCAAATATCCATCCTGGAACATTTTTTTTTTCTTCAAAATCCAACCTTCCTTCTTGTCGTCATCGTAAAATCTGGGACCATTACCTCATACAGTACATTGGATCCAAATCGATCTTGTACCGTCGTGTCTCATGCACGAACTGAATGATAGAGACGGGTAGTATCCGTGTGTATATATGGACCGGGGGGGGGGGGTGGGAGTGGGGAGATTCAAACGGAGAGATTAAAGAGAGAGAGAGGGGGCTGAAGAGAAAAAGCTCCAAATCCAGAAAATGTCTCCGGAAGAAAACAAAATGGAACTAACGAAATAGGAATGGAAGTCCCTCCCCACTTGGGGAAGGAAGCAGTTCGGAAGGAAGTTGCCATGATACGCTGTGGGATGAGTTTCAGGTGTTTAAGTTATCTTCATAACGGATGTCTGTCCTTAATTTTTTTTTTTCCATGGGATAGCTATTCCATGTGGATACTGCAGACCAATTACATTATAATTTTAGTAGCCATAACAACGAATGCAATTGACAGAGTCTTCTTTATCCAGAAATGGACGTAAGGGGTCAGGTGATACGCTTGAAATAAGAAATGAAAATATTGATAAAGTGTGATGCATGATAAGAGCTTATATGTCTAAACTGGCTTTCTCTCCCCCCCCCCCCCATCCAGTTCAAGTTTAAAATCAGCCCGTGTGTTTAAGGAATATGCAAGCTATCCATTGTAATGTTCAAGAATTGATAACATACATGCTGTGTAGCTACACCAGGCCAGTGCACCAACTCTTTCTTGGCTCAGAACACTGTTGCTCGCTTAAATTCGCTCCAGGAGCCATTCAGAATTCAAGTACATTTTGTTTCTTTAAATACAACAAAGAGAAGGGTGTTTAACCCGGTGAAGTGGTCCCACCTCACATCTAACTGGACCCTATGGAAGACCAGCTTAACGTAGCTGAATATGGGCTATCCAGCCATCTTCTCAGATGGAAATGAACAAACAAACAAACAACTTTCGTATATATCTCGAACATCGCAAAGAATGTGCGCAATCAGCAGAAGAAGCATAACCAAAATCCTCTGAACGCATGTTGTGTGCGTATATAACAAGTACAATATATATTTGTTTGTCTGTCTGTCTGTGTTTGTGTTTGTGTTTGTCGTCAGGTCACGAACAAATTTTAGTGAAACAAGGCCTCTGTAATCTGAGGCACCGTTTCTTTCGGCATTGAGCTGGACACGCGTTTCAAGAGACTTACCTGTTTATCTAATTGAGCGACTTGCAAAAGATTTCCGTGGAACCCGCTTAGGGGGGATAAATTCTGCCCCTCCTCTTTAAAACTGTTTCAACTCTTCATCCTTGTCATATTTTCTTTAAGCTTCTCAAATATCTCTGCCAGAAAATAGCGTAAATGCTGCTACTGTACAATAAGTCAAACAAACAAACAAACATTACATGCCACGGTTGAAACAATGAAAGTTTTGACACATGCACTAGAAAAAGCTGTCCTTTATTTCTGCTTCCTGTCACTGGCAATACAATTAAATTTTCGGGCCTTTGTCCTTTATTCAACGCTAAGGAAGCCAACGATTCTATTCAAAAATTGCAAATTGTCCCTCTCTTCCTCTTCCTCCTCTGTTTATATCGTTACAAATAAGTTTCACCTTTTGCGAAATATCAAAATTCATTCATCAAACAGTTTTGAGCTATCAATATATAAACGACAGATAAACAAGAAAATCAACCAAGGGGCGGGGTTTCCTAGCTGAACATACATAGAAAGACAAAGAAAGCAAAATCAGCACTGACATAATTATTTTAAAGCAGTTACGCACCGACTTCCGTATTCGTGTCTATTGACTGCCATTTCTTCCCGTCCGTCGATATGTCTTTCCCCTTTGGACTCCCTTCTGACAGTGAAAGTTAATGACTTCACCGGGATGTTTGATTGGCTACTCATCCTGCGCAGACGTCGTACGCGCATGACGTGTAACAGGTGGCGCGTGTAGAGAATGCCACCACAATTGTTTTATTCACCGTTTGTGTCGTCTGCTAGTGGCTTGTCGCACGCGATGAAGAGGTACGCGTCGCTTGAAATGCACGGTCGAGAGGCTTGTGCCCAGCCAGTCCAATGAAGCGGATTCTCGTAATTATATGTATGTATCGGCGGAAGGTTTTCCTATGATAAAAGGTGGATTACTCGGTACGGATCTCGCATTCCGATCTATGCATCGCCCAACAACAGGACACACGCACGCCCTATAACGGGTCGCACATGTCACTGGAACGGCTCGAAATAACTCGATTTCGAAACAAATTGGCCTTTGATCAGTGAAGTTTAGGCGCTCGTCACGCTAATTTATCCCCAGTACTTTGCCGACCAGCGCAGCGGCACGCCAATCCGACAACAATATCGTGAGCGAAATGCTGTACAGCAGGATTTGTGGCATGAGAAACTGATTCTTTCGTGTCTGTTCTTAAGCTCTCTTCTTAACCTGGCTTCTACGTCTTACCTTACCTCGATTCAAACTAAGTCCGTTAAGTTCTCTCTGCGGTAGGTTAGAAGATTGCCCAGGTTATAAAAAGGCACATCGCAAAGGAATATGCAGAAAATTTCTTTTCATGGTGAGGCTGCCAGGAAAATTCAGCGCGCTCAGTTTTTGTTTTGATTCATTTTTCTTATACCAAGTGTGGAAACATTGTGCTCTTTGCTCGAGAAGTCGGTATCATTTTGTGAAAGTGTTTGAGTATTAACGGAGGACCTATAGTCGCCAAGCTCTAGCAACCAGAGACGGGGAGGCTATCGGCGGACATCGGTGTCTCACCGCTGTCCAGTTCTGTGTGTCATCGTTGCTGTGAGAGGTACGGTACATCGTTCTTTTTTACTTTTCCTTTACAGTAATTTCTCATGAAAATATTTAAGGTATTGGACTCGTTTATATTGTAGCCTAATACTAACATTTTTACACAGCGGGATATATGTTCCATCAAATTTTACTGTATCTATGTCATATTCTGAGGTAATTCCATGGGTTAGTATGCAGAAACTTAAAGGAACTATATGTTTGATCACATTGTTTTGTTTTTGTTTTGTTTCTTGTTTCTAATCATTTTTAACTCTAAACCCTAACAGGAAAGATGAATTTTTAGCAGAGGTTTGTTTTTTCTTTGTTTTCTTTCTTTCTTTTTTTTTTTGCTTTGTTTTTGGTTGTTTTTTGTGTTGTGTTTTCTTTTTTAAATGGCAATATGATATTTTTTACGCAAAAAAAAAAGAAATTTGTAATATCATCTTTGGACTCCGTTTAAAATGTCGTTTGGCGTTTTCACCATAGTCGGGTAACATTGGCTCTCGTTTTCGTACAAGTGTTGTTTTATTATCGCATAATGTAACATTGCAAACTGTCGTAACACCATCTAATTTAACGCAAGAACATGACGCGGAGACAAATCTTGAGGTCAAACATTAAATACCTGTGTGTCATTCAGAGTCGAAAGAGTATTTTAAGTTCCTTTATTTTCATTCTTTTTTTCTTTCCACTTCCTCCTCCTCCTCCTCTTCTTCTTTTTCTTCTTCTTCTTCTTCTTTTTTTTTTTTTTTTTTTTTTGGGGGGGGGGGGTAATCTTGCTCAGTTATTCGAATCTCTTAGAGATGTTCCAAGTCATAGTCACATCACGGATGGGATGGCGAGAGTTGATGATGTCGTGTATTTGGACCGAAAAAGAGACATATTGTAACCAAAATGACATATCATGTGTTAAAGCTGTAAGATTCTATTTTTGACCATGAACCATTAGATAATGATAATGATGACAATGTAATAATAATAATAATAATAATAATAATAATAATAATAATGAAGCTTCTTTAGAGCATATAGCAAATTAATGTTCCCTATGCGCTTTACAATATCATCACAAAACATAATTGACAAATTACATTCATTACACACAAATATATACAAAAATGTTCAGTTCACAAATGAATGAAGTCTTTAAAGAGGATTTGAATGAAACCAATGGAGACGACTGACGAATACCAGAGATACGTGAAGATCTCTTTTTGTGTTTCCATCGTTAAGACAGGCAGATGATCGACGTGCATTCTTAAGAGTTTCCAAAAATGCAAGAAATAATGAAATAAGTATAGTCGTTGGTCAAGTTGCTATTGGCCACGCCAATACCGTCTCGAATTAAATTTGAGCGTTGTGTTTAATCCCACCAATGAATGAATACCATTTCTGAAAGTGAAATGCACTTTAACAGTTTGCCATGAAGAGTCACCTGGAATATGACAATAACATCGTGAACAAGAAAATACGAGGTCAATTTAATGAATCTTTGTGAGGGTCCTTCGATTTTTTTTTTCAGTTGGTACTTGTCCAAAAAGATGGTCAAAGGAAATCTTCCAATTATGACAAAGCGGAACTTCTCGTCATTCTGTTACCGTAAAGAGCAATCGATTGGTTTTTCCTTCTACTTCCTATTTCGTCTAGTACTTCTCCTTCTTATAATTCCACATTTTCTTCGTGTTCATCCTCTTCTTTTTCTTTTTCTTTTCTCCTTCCGCTTCTTTTCCTGCTTTCAGGGAAGAGAAGCAAAGAGAGCAGGGCTGATTATTATTGCATCACAGCTAGTGTATCAAGTACAATGGCATTGATAAAGGATGAGAGGTCGAGGGAGAGAGTGAGCGAGCCATGATTTGAGCGTTGGGTCGAGATTGCTGCTATTTCGCAGCAGAGAAAGTCAAATGTCCGATGATTTTAGCTTCATGCGTTCCTTCCCGCATTTGAATTCAAATCACTTGTGTAGTTTTTGGAGCTTTGTTTAGGGTTAAATTTACAACAACAAAAAAATCACATTTAAATTCCTCATTCGGTGAGTACATTTTCTTTCTCTCTCTCTCCCTCTCTCTCTCCCTCTTTATCTCTGCCCCCCCCCCCCCCCCACCTAGAAGGGATGAAAGTCGAATATAATTTGAACGTTGAAGGTTTCGTTTGTGAGAAGATAGCTTAGGTGGTAATTCATTCACTTTTAGCATCCCCCGTGCCGCGCGCCAATAGAGAAAACCAGAATGACACGAGACGCAAGTGTAATATTTCATATCGTACAGTATTAGCATTTAGATGGCATTATTTCAGGTCAAAAACGAATTGGGCAGTTCACTAATGGATTCGAACATAATGGAAAACCTAAAAATAAATTTGTGTCATTTATTTGTTGCTACTTACTGTTTGCATGATATTTCTATTTGTGGTCGCTTACTCTGGTTGAGCCAGCCTTTCTCAATTCCAGTAGCAACCATCACATTTAGGCCCTATGTGGTCAAGATGCTCGCAAAGTGTGAATTATATTAATTATGCTTGTACTGTTTTTCTGATACGAGTATGTTCGTCCGACAGGTAGAATTGCTATGGTCTACTTGTGTATGCGAATTAAAGGACCGCATCAAAATAATCATAATGATGATGATAATAAAGACAGTATATAATAACAATGATAATAAAGACAGTATATAATAACAATGATAATAATAATAATAACAACAACAACAACAATAATAATAATACTAATAATAATAATAATGATAGTAATAATAGTAACAATGATGATAATAATAATGAATAATGATAATGAAAATAAGGATTGTAATAATTATAATACATAAATCGCTAATAAGATAGATAAGTAAAGTAAATGAATACACACTGACATCTACGCATGAGTATATCGGTAGTAAAACATCAATTTTGTTCATCCTTCAGATTCCACGCCGTGCATTTCTAAGCGCGCTTCTCCTCTGCGTTGTTAATAATGTAAACTCCGTATAGCTCTAGCAGGCGGCATGATTTCTGACACCAGTCTATTCTCCGAGCTTCCATCTTTTTTCGTAGTCTAGCCAGTCTAATCTTGTGGAGCCAATTTAGGTGTACATACTTACTCCAGTTTCTATTCCTTCTCCTCTTCTTTATTCTTTCTCGGAGAGACATATTTGAAGCGAGTGAATATTCAACAGTCAGTCCGTGGGAAGTAAGGCATTGCAAATTTGTCCAGGCAGCGGTGTGAAATGAAATTTGCGGGAAAGCGTGATAAAGTCATAAATTTTCTGCTAGAAATGTATTACGTAGTACTGCGAATGGCGAGAAAACCACGGAGTCTACCGACTAAAGGACTTGAACTTGTTGTTGTTGTTGTTGAGTTGTTGCTATTGTCGTCGTCGTCGTCGTCGTCGTTGTTGTTGTTGTTGTTGTTGTTCTTGTTCTTGTTCTTGTTCTTGTTCTTGTTCTTGTTCTTGTTGAGTTTAAGATTCGTGTCATTCACACTTGAAGAAATGACAGTTTTCTAGACTGGCCTCGATGTTTTAGGAACAGTCTGCACAGTAGGATAATGACAAGAACAGATTCTATTTCAGTGGCTCCTGAATTTTATTTGTTTTACCAGAAATGTGAGATTATCAGGAGGTATTTAGATTCAAATACATACCTATAATTATCACTTACGTCACTGCCGATAATTTGCCCGAGCGAGAAATAACCATGTTACCACACCAGCCGTTGGGTCACTGATGTAACTATAGTGTTTAGAGCAAACTGTTGAGCAATTCGCCAATACCTTTTCCGGGAAATTTTGTCTAAACCTCGAGCCGAAATCACCCTTGTAAAACTTTTTTTTCTTTCCTTTTTTACAAGGAACACACCCGACATGATAGGTTATACTCGTAGACATTGTGAGGGCTATATTTGGGTATATATCAAGAGTTATTTTCATAAATTCTCCTTCAATTTTCTAGTTTTTGCATCGAGAGCCTGCGGCGGTGTATTGCCAGTCGCTGATTTCTAGGCTTAGGGGGCGTTCGTATCCTTGAAGACCTGGAAATCACATCGAGCTCGACAGAATTAGAAAACAAGAAAAAAAAAAGAGTAAAAATAACCGAAACGGTATATGCAGGGCGCCCCCTGTCTTCACCTATATCGACACTATGATGCAGTCGCGATGGCTGTTGTTGCTATCATTTTTTTTTTTTCAGTGTTGATGATGATGTACAACATGTAGTGGAATTTCATTTACATCACATTTAATTTTCTTGAAGCAACTTGACTTAATATTGTCACATTTCAATTCGCGCTGCCGTCATTCTTTCATCTCATTCTCAAAGTGTCTATTTTTTCTCTCTCTCCCTCCTCTCTCTTCTTCTCTTCACTCCCACTCCTGTTCATTGATATGTTAAAGACATTATTTACCATATATCCAGATGAAACAAAACCCAGCTTTAGTGCTTCAAGATAATTCTAAAATGTTAGTCAGGGATAGAAGCGACCAATGTAAAAAAATTTAATCAATATAATCAATATTATATACAAAATGTTAACCATAACTATAATAAAATTATTTTGTAGAATAAACCTTCTACAGTGTATGCAGTTATGGTTTGTTGAGAAAAATGGTGATATCTCATTATATCTATTGCAAGTTTTTTACATGGTAGGATGTTTTGTGATACAATCGACTACATGCATCAAATGTGATAATTCGATTTTTTTTTTTTTAAATCACTGTTCCCAATGGTAAACAGTACCTGTAATTCTCCATTCGTATGTTATATTCTTCCGTGCACTGGATTTCATCGTTTTTTTTTCATCCACGGCGTCGTTGCCCAAATAATTTACTCCGGTCCTTCCGATGTAATTGGCCATTCGGTTAATCCTTCAAGGGATTGTCATCTAATAATCGTGTATATTATTTATGTAGTGCGCGTGCCAGCGGTGTTGACTGAGTTAAGATGTATTAATTCTCATGAACGTCACGACCATTTAGTCTTTCATTACTGGTACCACTGACACTGTACACAATAATTAACAGCATTTTAGAATGTAAATATTCGGAAGATGTTTAATAAGCGATTACATATCGTTTTGTCGTTTTTTAAACATTTCAACACATTAATGAAAATTCTGAAAATTGTAAATGATTACTTATTATGCATTATTTTTTCAATCATTTCTAATCACATAGATCAACCAACAAGAGCAACAACAAGGACAATCTTGAAGAATCCTGTCAACCAAAAAACCGATCCAAAGAACCATGTCACTGACCTCGTCATCCTCAACGTCGTCGCTATCGACAAGGACCCGCTCGTCGTGGTTTCAAGCAATGCTCCTCACCCTCACTGTCTACGTCCTCTTCTTCTCCGCCGTGTGCTGCCATGCCGTGCCCGTCTGGCAGTCGTCGTCCCGACAGCCCCTCGCCGACGACCAGGCCGAAGTGGCGGCGGCCGTCGCGGCGACAGACGACGTCCTTAGCCGAACGAACTCGGCCGACTTCGGGAGCGCCGACTTGATACTTCGGCTCTGCTCGGCGGGCAGGCACGCGGAAAGCAGCGTTTTTGTACGAACCCTCTGTAATCTGGCGATGGTGGATGCGCGAGACGCAGAGAGGACGAGAAACCACGAAGGATTCGTCAAAAGAGGTGATTATTTTCACTCATCCTCTCTCTTCTGGTAAAATCAAACTCAATACGCTGACACTTTTGTTATGTCCTGTACCTCATTCGAACTGTATTTTTAATGTTACTCACGTCACCACCCACCCCCCACCCCCCAAAAAAGGATTGCAACTATCCGACCCTTTTACAGTAACGCAAGCAACTTCTCTACGTCCCTTAATATGTCATGCGGAGTGAGAATATTAGAAGCGCTATCGACATTGCGTGTCTAATTTTCCTGATTAAAATCGCGAGAAATCCATTCAACATTTTATTCAACAAATTCACACGTGTTCGGAATTAGTATTGAAGCCGTGATGGCATGCAATGTACTGCAATCATAGTGCGCACGTTTCCATGATTATGAATCGCTTTGACCAATCACCATCATTGCCAAATATCTCATAACGTTCAATTTATTGTATGCTGTTTTGTTTTTTCTAATATTCTTTATTACGTTTGTCGGGCACATGTTTGTGGTAATCCTGCGTCGCCGCAAAAGAAAATGTACTAATCATAATCTGCTCGGCAGATCATGATTGTGAGAAACTGATAAAGATATCTAGATAGAACGATAGAAAGACGGATGATAGATAGATGATATCTTTTGAAGATATTTGCGTCTCGCAGTGACAAAACTAATTTTGCACGAGTCGCAAAAAGGCAATAGTAGTGGTTACAAAGTAGGTATTTATATAGGGTAAAGTACACAAACGCATAAACAAAGAGAGATCCTACCATAGAGGATAAACTGAAACACACTTTTTGTGCCATGTGTTTCTTGGGTAGACATTATGGAACATAAGTTCAGTTAAGAACTAGGGCAGAAGACTAACATGACTTAAGTCGTTCCTACGCGATTCTAAAATGGCTTCTTAGACTTTATTCCTCTCCAACTAGTACCCCATAGGCAACGAGATAAATCGGAAGCTACTGTTTCTTGTTTTTTTTTTCTTAAGGTAGGATTAGAATAAAGAAATAGAAAAAAATGAAGACAAATTACAATGTATGATGCTATCATATTTCGGATGTTCTAGCCTACGGCTGCGCATCTTAAATAAGGAACGAGCAGTGTCTCGTCAAACAAAATGTCATCAATCTTAAAAGAGAAGCAGCGAACAAACTTGCAGTGATATACTTCTTCGAAGATCAGCAAAAAATCCAAGCGAGAACTGCATGCCCGTAATGGCTATTTGGAGCAAGGGACTATTATCGTGTTTTCATAAATGTGACACACATTAGACCAGGGGGATTTCTAGAAAATATGTTGACGTCTATGCGAATCGCGACTTGAATCGTAGTGGGTTTCGTAGGTTGCGCTTTGCTACTTTACGTACATCTGCGCTCTCTGCTACGGCATGACTAATAAGTCCGGTCACCGAACTGGGCGTTTTCAATTCGGGAAACGTAATGCACCGTGGCTTAACGGAGGTCTGCATTTGCCAGTGTTCTTGCGCTGCGCTCTTTTACATGAATGTGAAATCCCCTGGAGCGTACGCCACGAATGCGCAGCCTATCATGATTTATCACGTGATTTTCCACTTGAGAGAAATGGAGGGGGGAGGGAGGGGTAGGAGTTAGTATCACTGGTATTGTCCCATCGTAAATGTCGAGTGTTTTAAAGTTTTAAAAAAAGCTGCACTCGGCTGGGAAAAAAAAACAACAACAGATGCTATCCGAGCTTTCAGGTTTACCAGACGGTGGTGAAATTGCACGGCTTTCTTCCATTATACTTCCTCAAGCCCCCCCCCCCCCATCCCCCTAAAAGATCTCAATCCTCAATTCCAATCCTTGCCTTGTAACGAAAAGTTGTGATGTCAGAGGCAAGGGAGGCGTATTTCTGAACGAGAAGTCGGAAATTTCAATCAATTCTATTACCCTCGCCAAACCCATTCCACCGTGTTCTTTCATAACTTTGTCAACCCTCCCCCTCCCATTATTCATAATCATGCTTCCTCTCTATAAATGTATGTACACGTGTATGTATATGTATGTATATATATGTATATACATACTTATGTCTTACTCATTTCATTTCAAACAAAAGTGTAATTGCAATAGAACATTTACATATAATTATACTCTTTTTAGTATCTTTATTCTCTTTCCGTTACGTCTTCTGTTCTCCACTTTCTTGTTCTACGGTGGGTTTTTTTTCTGTCCAATTCTATTCTCTTTCTCAGCGCACACGAAACAAACTGTGACACCCAAACATAATTCACGCATGAATGAATCCCATTCGCAAACTGATTCTTTGAACAGACACACTATTGAGTTCATTAGTACTCTCTAAAAAAAATCGAGTGAAAATTTTCACTCCAAAAAGAGTGAATACAAAAAAGAGTGAATTTCGACTGAAATGGGAGTGAATTTTGAGTGAAAATGCTCATTTTCACTCATTTTCACTCCAAAATCTTCGAGTGATCCCTGACGTCACTCCAAAATGAGTGAAAATGAGCATTTTCTCTCAAAATTCACTCTTTTTTTGTATTCACTCTTTGTAGAGTGAATATTTTCACTCGATTTTTTTTTAGAGAGTATGTAACACAAACAATCATACACAGTAGGTATTTCTGTTATTGTACGTTGCTGTTGGTGCAATGCTGTCTGTGCCATTACTTTCGAAACCCAACACACTGCCCTTGGTTTATACCTTATCACATCACATGTCATGTCCGTTGATATGATTAAAGCGTTCACCTCAAGTAAACTTCCGGCTAAAGATAGGAATCACTTGAAAACAACCAAACGCACAAATCGAATATCTTTTTGTTTGGTTTTGTTTTTTTTTTAAGCAAAGCAACAATAGAACTAGAGATGTATGGAATATTTTGAACAAATACGAAAACAATTTACTTGAATGTAAGAACGGCCCGAGTCTTAATTTGGTTGTTATCTTCGAAGATCCCGTGCGAAATAATACAAATATAGATTATCTGTTTTACATTTCAGTTTGTAAACATAATATTCCCATTCCTGGAAAAAAAAAAATATATATATATTTGTTGGGATGATATTTAGGGTTTTCACAAAATTTTCTCATTATGGACTTGGACCTCACTTATATCTAGGTATTCAATTGTGGTTTCTATCCTAATCGCCCCAAGATATTTGACAGGCACGATATGATGCAATAAAACTGACACTAGATTCCGTTAGATGATGTGATTAGTAATAATTATCGAAATGACACTAATTTTATGCGGTCAGTTCCGTTATCGCTTTGAAAGTTTCACCAGACCATTTCTCTAGAGGCCTCATCTACTTTCCAAACAAAATAATACCGTTTGCATCATTCATTTTTATAATAACAATCCTGGTTAAGGCTCAGAAGAACGTAAAATATCCTTCCAGGAAGAGAAGGAGTAGTACTTTAACCTGATCCTGTCGAGATCCGGAAATTAATTTGCATTTTGATAATTTGCACACAACTCATCAGACACCGGTAAGCAATGGCTGTGAATGTGATGATTATTCTTCTAAACAGAGTGTGCATTTGATATGAGTTCGTAGTGGTGCAGCAGCGCAGACGATAACAATGTATCGATATCGCCTTTTTTATCGCCCATTTCCTGCAGGCGTATCGCCCGATCGATCGTCCTTTGGCGCCTTCAATCAACTCGTGCACAGGTTGGTGGCACACGCCAACGAGGTGGCCGAATACCAGAGGGAGCTCAACCGATTCAAACAACTCGGCTTGGTCGACAATGATTACAACGTGATCGTGGTTCCACACGATCTCAAGGAGCGTATGAAGACTATAGGTTAAAGTGGGAGGGGGAATAAAAGACATAACCAGCTTTACTTCTACTTTCTTTCTTTTTTTGAGAAGCCACAATTTTTATTCAGTGGTGGAAAACAGGTCATCGGAGAAACACAAAAATAAGGAAAACATTTTCAGAGAAGTTTCGTGACACGTCTAAGGGTTATGACACACCACCTGAAGTATTTTCTATGGAGCTGTGAATCTAACTATATTTCAGATGTTCTTTGTTTCGTTAGCCGCGGACTTTCCTCACGTTCTGAGATGGTTAATGTTTGGTCTAAACAAAGCAAAATGCTTTGGTGGCGTAGCAAATTGTAGCCACCACTTCATGTTGCTCACCTTCCTACCCTCGTTTTCTTTAACATTGCATGAATGTTAACGTGAATATTTATGTAGTCTGTCATAGCTCACCAAGATATGGCAGAGCGTTTGTTCGAATGGTTATTTTCAAACAACCACACTTTCTTCTATTATCACCATGATAACCCATGTTTTCGAATAGCCGCGAGATGGCGCTATTTACAACAATCATAGGACGTCGTGCCGTAGCGTCTCTCCCTTCAGCGTTCTAGCGAAACACTGTGGAATTTTTGAAAAGCGATTATCGAGGAGGAATTATTCTCTGATCTTCGGGGAAGCTATAACAGCGAAAGACACTAGGAGCAAACTGTCTTTGGAAAAAAAAAAGAAATTGTACTAAAATCTTATGTAGAAATGAAAGCTTAGTGGTGATTTCCTTCTTTGTTCTGTGTTCTGACAGCCACCATTTACGTATTAATAGTTCTCGACTCGTCGGCATTTGTGCAATATTTCTATTTATGTAAGGGTTCTGTGATAAGACCAATATGTCTTTGTATTCTTAGGAGCTTAATTAAACTCAGACACGGTAACACCTTGTCGGAATGTTCCGTTTTCTTTTACGTGCTATTAACCTTTACTGCATTATATTCTTTGACATTCGCAAATCTTATAGTTTTTGTCAACTAGTCTGGCAAGGCCAGGAGTTTCGATAAATAAACACTTTTCCCTCTTGTACAGTCATTAGTACTCCCATTTTCTGTTATACAGAACAATGTTACAAAGTATGTAAGAACTACAGTTAATCAATTGTATTTATTTATACAAATTCTAAAAGGGGAAGGAGTGTCTTAGATGTACGAAGATTCCATTTCATCACGTGTTTTTCTCCACTGCTAAACTGGACTGAACTGTGTAGGATGACCCAGACAGAAAATGACGTAGGCCTACCGTTTACCACACTATATTCTGTGCATTCTGTGTTCATTGCAGCAGTCATTTGGCTTCATTGTGTAGTTTAATCACTCAGTTATCTAGCCCAGAACGATACCGAAGCGAATTGCCTCGTGTTTTAAATAAATTATCTCACCGAAATGATAAATGTGCTATCGTTTATCGACTGACCGTCGTTAGTTTATTTATCTACAAAGTCTCTTCGCTGAATTTCCTCTTCAGTATAGCTATAGGGATGTGTCGTTAATGTCTATTCAGTACTTGCCTGCATTTTAAAACACCGCTCGCTGAATGAGTGTGTGTGTGTGTATGTGTGTGTGCATACATACACACAAAGATATTATACATTGTATATTATACACGTGGCTTGCAATGCAAGTGAGCTTTAGAGTGTATTATTGCTATCTTGGGATCTGGTCATCGAAAGAAACGGTGGTTATTCAAGCCCTAGGGCAATCACTTTAAACGCGGGTTGTCGCTGTAGAAAAATTTACTGTCTCTTTTATCGTAAGCCAATGTAAACATTGTGTACATTGTTTGTAACCATGAGGGGCAGCATGCTTGGCACCTGACGTAATTGGAGTTTAATATCCAGGGGAAAAGAGATAATTCTCAAATGAGGCTATATGTGGTACTGTTACCATCCAATGCCCTCCAATTCTGCACTTTTATTCTCTTACTAATAGGATGCATTTTCACATCTGTATCATTATATCCTGCCCTAAAAAACTATGACGACCTTTCTTCTCTAGCTGATATCGGATTCCTCAATTCTCTTTTGGTTCCTCTTAAAAGCTGTGATGTAAAGTTTTGCTGCCAGCGAATAAGATGTATCAAAGACGTCCATTTTATAAATGTTTCATCTTCGTTATTGTCGATAAAGTGAGGTAAACTTCTTGTGTAGATTACATGAGTTGTTGACACATTTTCTGCCGTTCCTCGTGCCCCAATGATTACTCACAGACATGTGTTTTTTTAACTCGCACAGTGTTTGATGCTCATCAAACTCGTTGTGTTTCGCTATAGAGTCTTCACCCAGTACTGAACCACATTGCACCATTCGTTTGACGAAAGTTTTCTGAAGGATAGGCACAAAGGTGTAGCTTGTGTATAGAGACAAGTTGGGGATCGAAGGCGTTATGCCGAAAACCTCAACGCAGACTGCAACTAAAGTTTAATTGTACATTTTGCCAGAATTGTAATTGGTCGATGCGAAGCGCAGTGAACAGCTTAATTGTTCGTGTTTTACCCTGTCTGTATATTTTAACGATACATGACTCTTCGGAATAAATGTTTACTGTGATGACGCGCGCTCGAAGAGAGAGAGAGAAAGAGATGAAAAAGCAAGAGGTACTTTCAATGATGTCGAAAAGTGATGACGATGTTTTTGTTTCTTCCCTTTCTCTGTACAAATCTGTAAATAGATAGAAGACAATTATTTAAGGGGGAGAAAAGAAGAAGAAGGAGGAGAAGAAACGCGCAGTTGAGCGCTTATTTATGATAAAGAGAATGTTGTACTGTTTGTGTTCAAAGAAAGCCTGAAATAACTGAATGCAAGAGCTGAGTCGCAAAAAAAAAAAATAAAAAAAAAATACAGAGACGGAAAATTACGAGTTGAAGTTGTATTCTTTGTATTTCACATGGACGGTGGAAGGGGTTGTGTTTGTGCGTGTGCGTGTGTGTGTGTGTGTGTGTGTGTGTGAATTCTAATTTGAATAAAGCGCCTCTTTCCACTGGATACAAATGTTCTACTTCTACAAGTACTACTTCTACTACTACTACTACTACTACTACTACTACTACTACTACTACTAGTTAGTACTACTACTAGTTAGTAGTAGTAGTAGTAGTAGTAGTAGTAGTAGTAGTACTACTACTACTGCTACTACTACTATTACTACTGCTATACTACTACTACTTCTTCTTCATCTTCTTCTTCATCATCATCATCATCATCATCTTCTATTCTTTGTTATAAGGCCCACTATTTAAGGTAAGTAACACACACACACACACACACACACACACAATAGATAGATAGGTAGATAGATAGATAGATAGATAGATAGATAGATAGATAGACAGATAGATATTATATGTGCCATATAACCTAGTTAATAATCATCATTATCAAGATGAAAAAAAAGATACAGGAAAGAGAATGACAAAAGAAGATTGAAAGGAAGATAGAGGAGGAGGAGGAGGAGGAGGAGAAGGAGAAATGGAGGTAGAAGAGATTGTATAGAATAGAAGGAGAGAAAAAAAAATGAAGGAAAGAGAAATGAGGGAGGTATGAATGAAGTTTTCTTTTTTCTCTCTCCCTCTTCTTTCTTTCTTTCTTTAAAACAACAACAACAACATATGATTGAAGTGAGAGAAGCTTTACACAGATGAACGAATAGACCACCAGCTACACCCAGATTGGTGGGGGGGGGGGGGGGGGGTCAGTCAGTTTTGAGAGTCACTCCATGTGGAAAATAGACAAAGTGGGGGCGCTCTTTCATTAAGTCATGACGGACGGTTTCGGTGCATCGCTGCACTATCAGTATTATTTTTTGAGCTATTATAGAGAGGAGAAAATAAAGGACTTAGGCTTGTGATACTTATACAGAAGGTGGAAAAGAATGGGAGTGTTATTCTGGTTCATGAAATATTATTCTAACCGCATTTCATTGATTCGTTTGTTTTTATCAAATTATTGCTGCTGCTATACTTCAGCAACAATCACATTGTTGTTACTGAAGAATAAAGGATTTATGTTTGTTTGTTTGATTTATTTTCTTCCAACACAATTTCATACATAAATCAAGATTATTTTAAACAATATCACATGTAATATCAGTAAGCAGATTACAAGTACATGATTCAAAGAAGGAAAATCGATGTGTAAATCAATTTCATTAACAAAATATAAATCGTATTACCAATTTTCCAAATAATTAGCTGAGAAATTACGCGGAAGAAGGACTGCCACTATAAGCAAAAGCTTGAGCACAGGGACCTATCTACATAATACACTCAGAAAAATATATTGTTTGCAGAATGGAGAAATACTTCGACGCCCTACAGTGATGTCTTCGACGCCCTACAGTGACGTCATGCAACATTCAAAACTAAGTGGAAGTACAAGTGTATCAGCAACACTGCAAAAAGTCCGGTGTTAAATAGTGAACACCGAGCTGGTGTTAAATTTTCGGTGCTCATTTATGGTGTTAAATTAACACCTACGGGTGTCATTTCCAAATTTTAAACTGTTTTTTGAAGAGTTTCTTAGTAACTGCACTTCTTGTTGATTTTTAATTTAAACAAGACGTTCAACAAATTTGCATTAAAATACTAGATTTTTGAAAAAAATGTGAAAATAAATTTACACCAAAGTAACACCATCTGGTGTGGTCTCTTATTGAAGCTGGACGGGTGTTAAACCATTGATATTAACACCAACAAATATCAAATCAACACCATGTGGTGTCATTTTTGAATTTACACCAGTACAGTGTCAAAATAACACCAGGTACAGTGTCAAATTAACACCACGAAGTGTCAGGTGAATACTTTTCAACACCATCACAGTGCATTTTTAACACCTGTGGGTGTGGTCCTTTATTGAAGTTTGATCGGTGTTAGATTTAACACCCGTGGTGTTAAATCTAACACCGATGTTTTTACAGTGAAGGGACCGAGGAGAAGAAATGAGGGAGATCACAACTTTTACATTCGACAGAAGATAAACAAAAATATAAAGAAAACCTCTAGATGGTATAATATCGTATAGTTTCCATTGAGATTGGGCTTCAGGTTTTCAACGTTTTTTCTTTTTTATGATGATGAGATAAGAATGATGAGGTAGAAATTTGAGATAATAAGAACCCTCTAAAGAATATGAAAGAGCATATAATTCTAAGAGGAGGTAACAGTTTATTTGATGAAAATTTGTTTTGAAATGGCTGAGATGTCCAAAAACAAAGAGATCCTAATAGAAGGTGGGATCCACCTTTTCTTAGGATTGCTTTGGTTTACTTTGTTTATGAATATCACAGCCATTTTAAAACCGATTTTCATCAAATTAACCTTGAATTCCTCGTAGAATTGTATGCTCTTTAACATTTGATAAAGTGGCTTCGAAATATCTCGAATAACAGTTAAAAGCTGAATCGTCATCTCAACCAATTCTGTACCATCCTGTAACGGCACGCTTAACAGATTTACACAGTGCTCACTGCCGCGGCACCTAGATGTTTAGCGCCATCTACGTCGGTCAGTACATAGTCATGAGCACAGACTGTAGCGATGGTGTTACTCTTTACAAGAAAAAACGAGCACCGATATGTGTTGGATTATGTCATAGTTACGAAGTCAGTAAGATCATATTGAAACGGCTGCAGCTATTCCTTCTGCGAAAAGAAATACACATAGAAATTTGAGTGTGTTAGAAACCTTTCCTTTCCTTATCACTTAATCACGTGGATGAGGGCAGACACCATACTTCGGTTTGATATTTGTCGCTATTTCGTTTTCTGTTTTCTTGCAAAAAAAAAAAGTGCCAACATCATAGATATATCAGCCGACGTACTGTTTGTTTAATGTTTTGTGTCTCTCTGGTTTGCTCTTTAGAGTATTCTGTCGTTGTTGTTGTTGTTGTTATTGTTGTTGTTGTTGTTGTTGTTGTTGTTGTTGTTGTTGTTGTTGTTGTTGTTGTTGTTGATGGTGGTGGTGATGTTGTGGTTGTTGTTGTTGTATTTTTTTTTTCTCAATGAGTTTACGTTGTCATGAATATTCTGGATGATTTATAATGGTCACGTTCGGCGACGCGTAGGAGCCGCCTTCTGCCGTCCTGATTTTCTTGGCAGTCCTACCGACTTTCATTCAAATGAGCGATGTCTGACTACTGCACTAAATTATGCATGATTTTATTTTTTATTTCTATTAACTTTGCAACCGATGCTCACGCACGCGCCGTGGAATCAGCTAACAAACGTGGGAGCCACCACTACACACTGAAATGAACAAAGCGAGGAAGAAAACGACGCGAAATACTGCGAGTCCTGGTTGGCGTCGCGTCGTACTGAATGCTTAACTTTTGCAGAAGACTCTGGCGAGGTTAGCTCGATCCACTTTCAGTGAGGTGAAAAATCATTGCATCTCTATCCTCTGGTGTTGTGTAAATCTCGGCAACTACATCCTTGCAATCTTTTCATTCTGTCCGTTTTTTCTTTTGTTTTGTTTTGTTTTTATTGATATTGATAGGCCATTTTTTTCTCCACATTTTTCTCTAATATTTTTTTGTTGTAATGATGGTAAATAAAAGAGAATCTTACCTATTGATAAAGTTTCATGGGGGATGTCTTCATTGCAAGGCGATGACTATGAACACAAGGCTGATTGGAAGAGAGGTCCATGATTAGATTTAAAGGGTTCGTATAGTTTTGATTGAGATGGGGATTCAGGTTTTAACTTCTTGCAAGATCATTAGAAGCCACTTACATGAAATATCAAAGAGGAAGAATTCTACAAAAGAGGAACTCAGCGTTTATTTGATGAAAATCTGTTTTGAAATGGCTGATACATTCAAAAACAAAGTAAAACAATGTGGTTCTGATAAAAAGTGGGACCCACCTTTTCATTCCTCTCAGAAATATATGCTCTTTAGTATTTCATATGAGTGGTTTCTAACTATCTGGCAAAAAAAAAATAATGATAATGATTATAGTAGTAGTAGTAGTAGTAGTAGTAGTAGTAGTAGTAGTAGTATAGTAGTAGTAGTAGTAGTAGTAGTAGTAGTAGTAGTAATAATAATAATAATAATAATGATAATAATAATAATGATAACAACAACAACAACAAAAACCTGAATCCCCATCTCAACCAAAACTATACCATCCCTTTAAAGCATTATCCACAATGTAGATGATACCGCTATCATTTTGTCATTAAAGGAGGTTTAAGCAGAGAACGAGAAAATTAGGGACAAGGATACACAAAAGGCTACATGTGGCCAGGCACACGATAATCTTATATTGTGTCAGTAACATTGAGTGACGAAATAATGACGCCCATAATAAAGCCTTCACAGCAGATTATCCGTATTCAATGTCGTTATCTTTCTCCAGTTGAATCGTTTCTCTCTTTTGGATAATGATTGATATGTAAGTGGTAGGCGTAACCTCGTTTTTATGCACCAAACAAGGCGAGAATAACTCAACAAGGAAACAAGTCAAGGACTGACCTGATAGCATGATTAGCTCTAAAAGGACGATGGACTTACAGACGAACGAAAATGGCTTTACATGACTTGTGACTGTTTTCCACTTCCTACCAAAACAAACGAAAATGGGAAAATCGTGGGGCTAATGTGAATCACTACATTCACCAAAGGAGGCCATTTCGAGGGAGGGGGGGGGGGGGGGTAGGATGGAATTCGGAGGGAAAGAGAAAGCTGTTATGAAAGAAATCGAGGACAGGAAACCAGTACATGAGTAAGAATTTGATCAAATTGGATACTCAGTGGAGAGATATGCCAGTTAGTGTAGCAAAATACAGCGAGGAATTAAGACCACGATTTCATTTCTGTTTTGGTTTCCTTCTCCTCTTGGTGTTTTCATCTCGTGTCTATCAGTGTGTTTCTACTGGACACCTTGTATTACTTCGCAATACCTCAAATTTGTATCGTTCAGAAGAAATGCGCGCAACTACGTCACTAATAAAAAAGTTTCTCGTAACGTGTATATCCAGATGTATTATCTTTGAATCCTATATTTGCGATTGATGTCGGGGTTGAACACATTTTGTCTAATTCTTCTAGCAGAATTTACAGATCTTATGTCCCTTTGAGAGAATATTATGATCATAATGACAGCAAACCAACATAAAAATAACGTTCAAAGTTCAAGTTTTCAAGTGACGTCATCGCCACGTGACCGATACTTCTTGTTCCGAGGTTCCCTCGAAACTCCGCATGGATTATTTGTTGGATGAAATAGTGATTCTCTCCTCTTTTTGGCTCATTTTTATGCATTTTCTGAGTATCGAAAGCATTGTTTATTGCTATCTGAGCCCTGTGTGCTGAGGTGACAAATATGGACCGTTGTTTGACGACTTCAAAGGGACATTGTTGTGTTACCTTCGATCAAAACCATGAAAAATCAAAACAAACGTCTCAAAGTGTTCTGCTTGAGCGCATTTCTTTACATCTCTCAGACAACAATTACAGCAAAACGTGGGAAAAGTTTGCGATATCGAAACATGTATTTCAACACCTACAAACAGCGGCAAGGTAGCGCACGATTACAATAGGAGAGGCATAAACAAACAAAAATGAAATAAAATGAAGAACATGTCAGACAATGTACGGCCATGCTTTCACGGTGCTTTGAAAGTGTAGACTTCGTTCAAGACGTGCGGTGGTCTTCCACGACAAAACTTTATATGAAAGCTTCATACCTCAATTACGATAATAATAAGCTCTCAGAGCCAAAGATACCAATCTATCTCTGCCTTCTGTTGCCTTTACTTATCAAGGGGCATTTTGTAATGAGGAAAAAAGACTGGAGTTCGTTCGTTGTTTTCTTTCTTCCTCTGTATGTGAGCGTGTGTATACATGTGTGTAAAATGAAATGAAATGAAATGAAATGAAATGTGTGTGTTTGCTCGTTCCTTTTGTATCTATTTTGTCCCTGTTCTTGTATTTTAGGAGGTGGTTTTGATGTTGTTGTTGTTGTTGTTGTTGTTGTTGTTGCTGTTCTTGTTGTTGTTTCGTTTATTATGCCTTTCGGAGGCGAATATGCGACTTTCTTTAACTTCCATTTAGCCCATGTACACTAGCGCCCTCTTTTGATAGTAAGTAGAATAATTGATGAGATAAAACAACACGAACATTCTAATGTGTATATTAGGGGACTTTTGTAAGGCCAGATTTTAGCTGAAAGCGGTCTCTTTGGTATTGTGAGGAGCGGAAGACACGTTTACTTTCGAAGATGATCAGTCATATGGAAGCAGAGTGTTAAAACTAGCGTGGGCGTTGTTGTACTATAAAGTACACATCATTTCTATTCAAATGATTATTATTCACTAAAGGATACAGTAGTGTGGAGGTCACTAGATAATTCAGCTAAAATTGATGATGATAAATGATGTCACCGGATAAGAATAAACTGCCTAATTTACACAAAGAACAGGAAAAAAAAGAAAGAAAGAAAGAAGGATTGCAGTAGACAGAATAATGGTTTATTGCTTCCTTCTTGTTTGTTTGTGTGTATAGTAAATTATCGGTGCGACTCCGATGATTTTCAATGTGTCACCCGTCATGGATCTAGGCACACACAGAATGTCGACAGAATTCCGTTCCGCAGTGGTGGCGCTCTTCGAGGGCTTTTTGCCAAGTGTGCAAATGGGATCCATGAAAGTTGACTCACTGTCTTCATATAGCAGAAATATTCCATATAGAGAGAGGCAATTATAAGTTACGTGTTCTAATTCGATATCTGGTACTTCTAATTACTCATTTCAGTAAAAATAGAGGGGGAAGGGGAGGGGGAGTGGTTCGCCAATCTTCCTTCGTGTGAGTAAGGTTATTACCAGACCATGAAATTTTTCGTCGCGGTTGGTTAACCATCGATGGAAGCAAGCATCCATAGTAATGGTCCTGAACGCATTCCATTGCAATGGTACAGAACAAAATTCCCCTCATTTATCTGAATTCTCTCTCTTTTTTTTTATTGAATGTAAGTTGGACACTTCCTTCACGCTGTACACTGACACAATGCCAGATTAGGTGGAAGGTTGGATGGATGGATGGATGGATAGATAGATAGATAGATAGATAGATAGATAGATAGATAGAGATAGATAGATAGATAGAGATAGATAGATAGATAGATAGATAGATAGATTGATTGATTGATTGATTGATTGATTGATTGATTGATTGATTGATTGATTTATTTTTCGACTGATTTCTTGATTATTTGATGATTGCTTGTTTATTTGATGGAAATGGAAATGAATTTGAACTTTGAAATTTGATTATTTGATATATTATGAACAGATGGATAGACAGAAAAGCACCTGCAGACAAATGGATACCAATAGGACAGATACATAAGATGATAGATAGATAAATAGATAGATGGGTGAATGGATAGAGGGATAAACAGAGTGGTGTGTGGTATGGACAATGATAGAGTGAGACATATCTGAGACATAAAAAAAGAAGATTTCTTCGTGATTAAGGGGGAAATTGTTTGCATCAGAAACGGTTGAAGATGACCATTTTAGATTCAGAGTAACTTTCAAAGCAACCAATGAAGTCACCCATGCATTATGGGATTTAAATTTCTCTCTCGACCTACACAATATTTTTTTTTTTATCATTCTCTGTTTTGCTTTACTTCCGAGAAATACAAGTTATATGGTATATCATTAAATTTTACTTGTTTCACGAAAAAAAAGTGAAGACACCACTTTGCTGGTAAAAAGAAACACAGTGAACTGCATAAAATTAGTTTTGATAATCAATTTAAGTATATTTCTTTTCCTCATTAACCTAAAAAAGGGGGGTTTGCTTTTCTCAGTAAAAGATAAGCTCTGCGTCCTTGTCATAATTACTTTAGGTTATGCATACTTTCTGACCACCGTCAAACAAATTGAACTTTCGGAAGCATTTTTTTTTAATTGGTGCAGGAAACATTGACACTGTCGTCCAAAATGAAATCATCATGATTATATTGCAATAGGAAATGTCTTTACTGGTCAATGATGGTGACATACTTCGCGCTGATCAATTGCCCTCCATTTCTCTTCTCCATTTGTTTGCTTACTTTGTTGTTTCCTCTTCAAATTTTTCCTTTTTTCTCATCTTTAATTGTTCTTCATCTCTTTTTCTTCTTCTCCGTATCATCTAGCTTTCATTCTTCTTCTTCTCCTCCCATCGTCACCAAATCCACACAAATTAACGGGCCGAATGCATAAAACAAGCAATGCTTGTAAGCAATTGCTTCAAGCAAAAGCACAAGCTCGTCTAGCAAAAGGTCTAGCTCAAGCAATTTCTTAAATCCATAAGCATAACCTTTTGCTTGTGCTTATACCTTTTGCTAGTGCCGCACAAGCAATTGCTTGCGTTTTCAACAAAAGGGACATCACGCCTGTGCGAACGCAAGAACAAAGGCGGGTGTGACAGCATGTACTTTATAGGGCGTGTGTGTGCGGAAACATTTCCTGACATAGCAAAAGACCTATGAAATGACACTCATAAATGCACACACAGACGCACACACACATCTATATATATACACACACGCGTACTGGCTGATTCCCATCACTGCTTATAGTAGCCCGGATCTGCCAGATCGCATGTGGAGAGAGGTCTCCTTGCTCTCCACCGAAGTCAGACATCCTATCTTTTTTTCATCACATTTTGCGTGCTAACTACTGGACATTCCTGTTGTTGAAACAAGGAAGTTTCTTACACTACTTAGGAGTAATTTCTTATAGATTTATACCACTCCTGCACAAGTGTGGTCTTTCTTTTATGAATATGAAAATGATACTTAAAAGGGAACGTCCCAGTTAAGCAAAAGTTCAAGCTCATTTTACAGAGCTTGGAAAATCGTAAGCAATTGCTAGCAAGAACAAGCAAAAGGTATGTTTTAAACATACGTTTTTAAGCAAATGCCTGGTCTCTAAGCAATTGCTCGCGAGCAGCAAGCAATTGCTTGTGCTTGCTAGCAAGAGCTTCTGCACGCAAGCAATTGCTAGCGTTTATGCATCCGGCCCAATGTCTCGAATCGACAAGGACGCCCCCTATGTTCAACTGCTTGTTATCTTTAAGATGTCGCCATGGTTGGCCCTCCAGCAGTGTACACGTTTATGGGTGTCAGCCTCAATTTCTTCTAACAGCTCTGATAAAATTGAATTGAATCAAGATTCTGTTTTCCAAAAGCTTGCACCATCACATACTATGCTACGCATAGAGATGCCAATGTTGAGAAGAGAGACAAGAATAAAGTTCTATAAGATAGTGAACCATTCAGCCCGCTGCTTGTTGGGGGTCAATATACAATTTCTCATTTTATGCATATTGTTCACTTAACTTTTCGTATTCATTACAATGTATCATTACTATAAGATTTTACTATTTCTGTATGTTTTGTTTATTTCACATTGTCTTGTTCACATTATTTACTAATACAAAAGACAGTGAAGTGTATGTTATATTGTAGAGATAGATTCGA
Source organism: Diadema antillarum (assembly GCF_040938485.1). NCBI lineage: Eukaryota > Metazoa > Echinodermata > Echinoidea > Diadematoida > Diadematidae > Diadema > Diadema antillarum. The sequence continues at coordinate 1,389,389 of NW_027271873.1, read as the reverse complement.
ATTGAATATCTGTTTGTTTGTTTGTTTGTTTGTTTGTTTGTTTGTTTGTTTGTTTGTTTTTCATCAGTCCTATAAAGTTTCATGGGGTGGGGGATCAATTCTCCCTTCAGATGTTTTTAGCGAACCAATAAGAATTTATCTCTCAAAAATATATAAGTAAAGATAAAGAGAGTTAAAAGCATCTATCTTGCCTAGTTTAACATGCTCTCAAATAAATCGGATGTTGCCTCTAAAATCAGACGTATTTGATCATTTTGAGGAAGATATTCAATTCTCGTGCACAATAGCTGAAAACCGCCAAACTGCTCTTTCGCGACGAGAAACACGCGAATGCATCCATTCGGAAAACAAAAGGCCTCTTTTCTAATCATGGGGCTCGTGACCGTATCATATATATCTATTAGGGGTTTCACACTTGCAAAAGAAATCGCTATGAATGTATCTATGTTTCTTGTTCTGTTGGTTTGGGGTGTTATTGGGTGTTTTTTTTTTCTTGCTGTAAGTTGAAATTTGTTTTGTTTCCTTTTTGTGCTTTTTTTTCCGTCGTTTCTTCTTGTCGTTTCTGTGTGTGCTTTGTTTTATTTGTTTTTTTTTTTTCTCTAAATCACATCCGGCCAATCCTGCTCTAAGCATATGCTTCTAGTATTTCATGGTGTTTTTCTTCTTTATTCAAATCTTGCTCAATTCTAGCTGCATCTGTTGCAGTCTTCACGATTTAAACTGGGGAAAAAAGCAAAACAAAACAGAACAGACAAACACGAAAGAGGATATTAAGTCCAGATTGATCGTCCCTCGATGGTTTGGGCTTATGAACTTTTGTACTTTAATAGACGAATCAAGAATTACTCGTTTGATTGACAGGCTTAGAAGTTTGTGACGTTGCGGTTGCATGGAATAGTGTTGGCAGGGGTCCAGGATATTTGCTCCTGCGATAATTGCTCCCATGAAATATCTGCACGCTAAGCCAAACATAGCTTTTATCAACAAACATAACCCTAACCCTAATCCTAATCCTAATCCTCACATCAAACTTAAACCAAAACCCTATCACACCCCTAACCCTAAGTCCTTGGAGAAAATGAGACTGAAACAACAGTCGTAGGAGCAAGAATGTTTTGTCACCGTTGGCAGACAGCACCTGTCGGGTTCAGGGTAGACGAACAACACGTAACTGTAACCACTATTTGAAGAGTGTTTCAGAAACACGATTACCAACAAGTTACATTGTTGATCTGAAATCCCGCTGTATAACGATGTCTCGTGCGATCACCAACCAGCAGCGCACCTGGTCCCCTTTGTGGCAGCCTTCCTGAACCAACCGTAACGGTAGCTACACAAAATATCAAATATTTACTGAAAACGCGTGGGCCTCGCGCAAATATGATGACAAAAAACAGATTTCAATGACATTGAAACGCTCCCCCATTTGAATTTGTCCGCCGAGCAAAAAGAAAAACCAGTGATTTTGTCGTTCCGCGTTCTTCTGCTCATGAAAGGCGAGGCACACGCTTTAGCTTCCCTTCCTGTTTACATAAGCAACCGATATGAAAGAAAATCCTTTTTATTGTGTAGTCGCACGAATTCTATGAGGCCATGATAGACATCAAAGAGAAAATGAACAAATTTGCCACTCGAGTATAACAATTCCATTTTGGCATTGTCTACTGTCCTTAATTCGCACAGTTCTGATCTCTATCCCCACAGCAGTTTCGCCTCAAGGGAAATATCAGACATCACAGATTTGATAAGTTATTTCAAAGTATCCAAAGATGACATTATCATCATGTACGGGATAACTGAAATAGCAACATTCGGACAGCATTATGAGACATATCTGAATTTATGATGCTCATACACTGAAATGCAGGTATAGCATATCCACTTGATCACGAGAAATGTCGGTAGAAAATATATATATTATTTATATCATATGTATTCTTTCTTTTTTTTTTTCTTTTCTTTTCTTTTTTACAAATCGGCCTAAACTTCCCCGTACAACGGCGACCAGATTTCTATTCGGGAACCGGATCAGTTACAAAAAGAGCATGAACGTGAAGAAAGGCAATCATGCACCATTCCTGTAACATAGATAGTCACAATATGTCGCTTCGTTCACAAAGGTTATTCCTAGGCTCTACATTTTTTATTTTTAAAAAAAAGTCAAACTATCATATCAGATGCAGCGTGCTCGGTAACATCATGGACCTGCCATGACAGTATCCTGTCATCTTGGTTGTAGAAAAAAAAAAACAACATAATGAGATTAAAAGTTGCACGATTGCGAACACTTGAGGTTGCAGAAACAAACAAAACAAACTAAAACAATACAAAACTTAGCTAAACAAAAACAACTCTTCCAGCATTTTACGTCGTCGAAAAAAAATTGAAGGAAAGACCTCTTGGTGGGAGAGGTTTTAGGAATGGACTCAGTATGTATGACTGGCAGTCAGTGTCTCATCTATACATAACACTTCAGAAGGCTGATGAGGCTTTCTTTTTCCCTGTTCCCAGAGAGGCCTACAATGAATAGCGGCAAAATAATTCATTGTTCTTCTCTTCACTGCGACTCGTCAGCCCTTCTTCTGCAGTCACGCTATAAAACACACACTCTGGCAGATTTAGATACAGCATTTAGTTAAACCTAACTTAATGACGACTTTACGCTGAGTGTTACTTATTAATCAATCTAGTTTCTGAAAGTCGGGCGTATTTCGAGATGGTGTATAAAATGCCGGGTATAATTTGATTTGGATCGCACCAGTAATACATAGGCAAAGTCGATGAAAGCAAGAAGCTGATAGTTAGGGCCACCTGTAGAATGCTGGCCATCATGTCTTAACACAGATGCGTACTGTGAGAAACACCATATCAGTTAAATCCTGTGGCGAGAAGTAAGCGTACATGACTACATCAGTTGTTTATAAAGTTTGATTTTTTTTAAATATCACTATGACAGTACAAATAAGTGAAAAGCGAAAACAAACCACGCAGACATAAGAATGAAATGGAATAAGGCCCCATTGTTCCTGGAATTCTTATTGTTTTAACTCACTTGTTTTCGAAGTCCGGCTGGAGGACGACTTTAATTCTAGGGTCAGTTTCATTTCATACTTCATGTTGATAACCCTGCACGTCTTGACAATTTAGCCAGCGTATGCCAACAAATGAAAAATATGGCGATGAAGCTGGAGAATATTTCGAATAAGTTTATGGATAAGTTTTGATAAGTTTAGATCGTACTGAATCACCCTGGTATACGTCATAGCCCAACAAAGTTATAAAATTTAGTGCATCCACAACAATAGCTTTAACAATAACCCGCTTGTTTGATGTATGCGTTTGGTTCACAACTCACACGTCTCACTCATAACTCGCATACCAAGCGGAATAATGATTGATTGACATACATGATACCAACAGGGAGGAGTACGAGTTACTACCCCTTTAACAGTTTGAAGGCCACGGAGGCCAACAAAAATTTGGCATAGCGCCCTCTACGCCGAGTGTCACATCATTGCAAGGAGTTCTTTGCTCTTCGTGTCCATCGTCAAAACGTAGACGTGTATTACCCTCTCAGGTTAGAAATAACAGTGGCAAGTGTGTTACGCTGAAGAATACAAATGGTCATAAGTGAAGCCTTAAAGGGGATGGCTAGTAACTGATCAGTGGGAATCAATGGGTATGCTGGGGGATGATTGTTCCAATCCTTGTGGGTTTCATTTAAGAGTACATTGTATATCTATTGTTGTGTGAAAATCATTTGCTTCAGAATGGTCTCATATTCAAGTAATGTGCAGTTCAATGTTTCCAGGTTAGCATGCCTGTACAGTGACGGGGCGATCATTAACGGGCCGTTAATGATCGCCCTGTCACTGTACCAGGCATGCTAACCTGGAAATATTAAACTGCACATTACTTGAATATGAGACCATTCTGAAGCAAATAATTTTCACACAACAATAGATATATAACGTACTCTTAAATGAATCCCACAACGATAGGAAAAATCATCCCCCAGCATACCCATTGATTCCCACTGATCAGTTACTAGACATCCCCTTTGAAGGGATGGTACAGTATTTGTGGAGATGAGAATTGGGCTTTTAACTTTTTGCGAGATACCAAGAAAACACTTATGATAATAGTGCAGGGCATACCATTTTAAGAGGAATTCAAAGTTTATTTGATGAGAATCGGGTTTGGAATGACTGAAACATCCAAAAAACAAAGTAAAACAAAGCGATCATTATAAAGTGTGGGTCCCACACTATATTAGAATCGCTCTTTTTTGGATATCTCAGCCATTTCAAAACCAATTTTCATCAAATAAACTTTGAATCCCTCTTAGAATTACATGCTCTTTCATGTTTCATAAGAGGTTTCTCATTATGTCACTAAAATAATCTATGTTAAAAACCTGAAATTAGGTCTCAACCAAAACTATACGATCCCTTTAACATCTGGAATTCTAGTGATTAATTCTAGTCCCATGACTGCGAGTTGATGATTTAGCTTTATATGCATCTTGTCTATCATTGAGCTCCACAGATACGCAGGTGGATATACATTTCCATGTGTGATTTGAAAGCTGATCATAAAGTATAGTTGTGAACTATATCAGTAATAATCTAGTCAGCTGGACTTGTGTCTTGGTGTAGCGTCATTGAAGGGTCTGAGTAACCTGATGAAGCGCCCTGTAGAGGACGTGAAACGTCACTACTCCAAAACACAAGTAAGTCCAGTTGACTAGATTTGCTGATATAGTTCATGTGATTATGTATATATCATATTAGGTGAGATTGATAAATCGTCTGTTGAGAATGATAAGGGCGTTAAGTTGCCACTAAACCCATAGTGTTCAAGACCACTTAACGCCCTTCTCATTCTCATTTTCAACAGACGAAATTGTAAAAGGCAGTCAAAGAAAAGAAGAGGAAATGAAATGCAATACGAGTGTATTGAAAATGAAATACGAATGTATTGACTTTGAAAACGCGTTATCATTCAGGCAAGACACTGTGACTTATATCCAGACTCATTCGCCAGGAGTTTTCTGTCCTTACCACTTCCACGGTGGAATCACAGAGCGTAAATTTCCCCTCGGGCGATCCATCTCCCCAAGGTAATCCCCGTTTCTTGAGCATTTGTTTAGCCTTGTGCGAAGCCGCCAAAAGTTACAGAAAATGCTCGGAGTCGTGGGCGTAATAAATCCGTTTTAATCTCACAAAGTGCGAACCGCCAGTCACAGGTACACCACCCATGTCCTGAATAGCTGAAATGAAAACATGGGCTGTCGGCAAATAATGGCTGGACTTGTTAACATGACAGCTCGGTGTGTCATTCGTTGGACATGCATTCAAAATATTTTTCCCCAAGACTTGATAATGATATGACTGATATATTACCTCACCACAATTGAACACACAAACATGCTGTCAAGCCTATGTATATCATTATGGACAGATGACATGCTAATATATTATGTTAGACAGTTAGATAGATGGATACGTACATAGGTGCATTATATACGCACATAGTTTATTATATTAAATGGGTGAGTCAAATGCAGGTTAGTGATTGGCTAAACACAGTCACGTGATGACATTGGTTACGTTCGCCCATTGGCAGAACATTTTTTGTAATGTTCTCCCACGGGAAAAAATTTTCACGTAACAAATGACAAATGATTCCAAACGATTGAACGATCTTATTTTTCACGCAATCGATAGGATAAATTTGCCTATTCCATACAATGTGAAAGGCAGATTTGACTAACCCATATAATATAACAGATGATGACTTTTGTTGTCTGGAACACTGATGTACCAAACGTCCCACCCTCAGGGTTTGAAATGCTATTTCGGGAGGCTATAAGTCCCTCGACTTCGTCTCGGGACTTATAACCTCCCTCAATAGCATGTCAAACCCTTCGGGTGGAACATTCGGTATGTTCCCTCCCCAGCCAGTCATCATCTATATAATGTAGGGCCTATATCTATATGTTTTATACAAGTAAAGTGTATACAAATCATACTACAGGTGAGAAATAATAACATGTTTGTGCATGTTATATAGAATGTAAGTGTGGATAGATAGAAATAATGATAGATAGATAGATAGATAGATAGATAGATAGATAGATAGATAGATAGACTGATAAATAGATACATATAACATGTAGTATTGAGTGTAACATATCTCTGTATGTCAGGAAACGGTACTGCAGCAATAAAACACACCTACTTTATTCCTTTTTAAAATATCTAATCTACAGAAATTTCTATCACCATTGTGTCACCCGTCAGCTAGATCGCGATTTATACAATAACAACAAAAGCGACAAGCTATCACACTGACCAAGGATATTTCTACCGATGTGTATAAAGTAAACCCAGATCACGAAAATGTACCGATTCAATGACGATATTCAGATTGCCGTCCGCAAGTGACCAACTGTGTTTTAAAGGGGCTACAATAATGTCACTGTTCTTCTGGGTCCCCGCTTTTTTTTCACCCCTATCTTTGTTCCCTCTGCTTTCTTTCTTTTTTTCTATTTTGCTGTCTGATTCTGATGTACCCCTCCCCCATAGGACCTAACTGAATAACAATGATGACCAGATAGAAGTGTAACAAAGTCCTCTAGCCTTAAGACTACACCAACATCTATCAAAGGCGTAAATGTTCACAACTGAATGATACGCACAACAACAACAACACTACCACCACCACCACCACCACCAACAACAACAACAACAACACTAACACCAACAACAACAACACTAACACCAACAACAACAACAACAAAGACAACAACAACAACAACAACAACAACACAATATCAGCGTTACAGACAATCTGTTGTTGTCTGTTTTAAATGCAACGGAATTTGTCCATTTGGAACTAAGTAGGCCTACTTGCAAAACCTGGCAATAACCGATAATTTTCCTATACTTGTTTATTTTTTTTCGATTGACATGACATACATGTTCGAAACATAACATTTATTGCATAACACATGACCACACAGTTGCAAATAAGGCGTACAATAGTTTATTGACAAGCACAGAGTTTGTATGAGTCGAAAAGTAAGAGAATATTCACAACCTTTTGATACAGTCCGATACGTTTAATATGACATAATGATACGACTGAGAGAGAGAAAAGAGCGTCTATGCAATTTGATAAAACCTGCTAAAAACCTGATGGCTGACTTGGAAAGAAATGGAAGGTGGTAGAAGAGAGAGAGAGAGGGGGGGGGGGAGCCGTGGAGAGATTGAACATAATGAGCAGCCAACGCAAAGGCAGGAGTGCACACAGGAGCACACACAAGAACGTAGTACACACATGAAATTATTCACTTTCACATTTATTCCTACACATATTCGCACATCCATAACTACTGCACTGGAATGATGTTTCAAATGCTAAATCATTTGGGTTCTGCGTGAATGCACAAAAATCGTCGCTATCTTGCCTTCTCAAAGGTTCATGATTATGTTTTCTCTTCTTTCTCTTTCTTTCTATTTTTCCTTGTCCCTCTATCACCTCTTCTTTCATATATCTTCCTTCAGCTCATATAGCTGTAAATAATATCACTCGCTATTCGCATGGAGCACCTCGAGAAAGTTGGCGCTTTCGAACCTATAAAATGCTTTCCATCTTTGATAACACCATTAAGTGTAACAGACTTTTCACAAGTTCATTACTATTCATGGAGGTCTTGGAATAATATTCCTATTGTATAGAGACTGATATATGAGAACCAATTAGAAAAGGATTACTCAGACTTCGATACTGAGCTCTCACTTATCTAGTTTGACAGGCAAGAGTGCATGAACGGTGCCAATGACCCTCATAAAAAAAGAAGGAAGAAACAAGAATCACCGGAGGCAAAAAGAAAATACAAACACGCTTATATTTTACCACAAGTGCAACGATCCTCCATTATCAATTGTTATGTGTGAAATAAAAGTGAGTCAAAAGATCTGGGGTTGACATGTTTACAAAGCAAACTTAGTCCGAAAACGAAAATGAAGAAAACACACAGAACAAAAACAACTTTTGGAATGAATTGCCACAATCTATGAAAGCCATTTTTATTGGAAATAACGTTGACGCACAATGCAGTGTATGAACATTCTCCTTAAAAAGAGAACGCCAGATGACTTTCAGAGTTTTGCATTTGAACATCTATAGATTTATTATAATGGATAAAAAGAGTTTCAGAATTTATGGTGATTGGGATAAGGGATAAGAATGTTTTCAAAATTCCTAACAAATCACAGTGAACAAGAATTATGACACGGCATCTTCACATAAGAATACATGTTTCGGTTGTTGTTGTGATTTTTTTTCTTCAGAGGACTGATTTTTCTGCTCAGGGCCGGACCACACTAAATTCCACAAAACTGTACATGGCACTATCGATTTACGTACTACCTGATGTGAAATTATATGAATTGCCTGAAATGTTTTATCAAGCATTCTTGATATCGGGATGTTTACCCTTGTTTGCTCAAGAGCGTGGGAGCAAATGTATTGATAAAAAAGAAGAATATATGTTAATATAACACTCACGTATATATTTGATTTGATTTATTTCTGCTTAATTCCGTTACATCAGATATGATTGTGTACAAGTCATTTATGACAAACAGTACATCGACACATAGTTTTTAGTAAAAAAATAAAATAAATACAAACAGCTTAGGGAACTTAAACAGAAGGGTCTCCAAAATAACGGTAAAATAAAATAAAAGTAAAATAACGGTATGGAGACCCTATACTTAGCTACTCTGGGTAGAATAAGGGATAGAGAAAGGGGGAAGGGTAGGGGAAAAGGGAAAATTACAGAGTGTATGTGTACCACTCCAACTACTTTACAACTACTTTACAGTTATGATATTAAATAAGTCTGCAATTAAAGTTAACACGTTCAGTTGCCTTTGCCGTAGTAATAACCTAATGTGCACAATGAAAATAGTAATAAATGGATAAGCATTCTACATGTGGTTATCTGACGTGAAATAACAAAATATATCGTGGTTAAATGTGCACAGTAATAATGGTAAGGCACATGGTATACATACATACATATACATGCTCATATACATAATATACATTATGTACCTATCCTATACATACACATACATACCCATATTTATAATACATTTATGGATAGATAAATAGATCGATATATGTATGCACACATACATGCATCATGTATCACGTACATGTTTATTTATATTTGATTATAATGCATAACAATAAAGAAATCAAAATGTTATCTTGGGGAATACTACTTAAGGAGGTGAAGTTTTACAGGCTTCTTAAATGAATACAAAGTAGTCATGTTTTTTATTTCGGTGGGAAGGAAATTCGAAGTGTCAGGGCCGGAGTGTCAGATAGAATGATGTGCGAGTGCAGTTTTGGGGTTAAATAAATGCAAATTTGTGGATTGTCTGGTAGGATAAGAGTGAACCTCTGAATTTGACCGAAATATTCTGTTAAATATTGGAGGCAAGAGGTTTGACTTGAGGCAAAACATAAATACAGCTTTTTAGAGAAAGTTTATGTCACGGCGTTTATTGTGTTTCATTATATCCCTCCCGTTTAAGGCGTCTGGAAGTCGCCCGAAAGACCAATGACCCTACCCCTCCCCCCGCAAAAAAAAAAAAGAGAGGCTAAGGTGAAGACTATAATTATACGTAGTTACTCAAATCAAAATTTTCACATCCAAGTATTACGGTACAGTGTTATTCACAATAGTTACTGCTTACTTATTATGCTTTTCGTTACTAGAATAATTTGGGTATAAACGTTATCTTATCCTCTTTTTCTTCTTCTTCTTCTTCTTTTTTTTTTTGGGGGGGGGGGTTGAAAAATCTAAAGGAGAAACAGAAACAGCTCATCTCTCTTTACATCAGAGTTGTGTGGTTTACATATCATAATGTTGGCTGCAATGATGCTGAAGGAATTTTTTACGAAGCGGACTCCGATATAGAATTGCAACTTGAAGATGAACTCCTATATCAAAGGACACAAAAGATTTTTTTCTTTAAAAAAAAAGTATTAACCTGTCATTGTAAACACTAAGAGAGAAAATGCAGGAGAAAAATCCATGCAAATTTCATTGATGATAGAAATCCTTGGTAAAAAGAGGCATAATAAAAGATGAAAATGTTAGGGATGGCACTGAATTTCCTAAGGATCTCAAAATACGTTATATTCGTGTTAATTCTATACGCTCCTCTGAAACTGTTGAGCAAGAACAGACGAATGCAATCCAGCGATCGAGAAACGAACTGCGGGTTTCCGTGGAATACTATTGGAGTCGGTGGCTTGATCTATTGTTGGCATGCGCTATTTCCATCGATGGTGGCCTTAAAACACCGGCTGAGATGCCCAAGTAAAGAGGCGACACTTTACCGATTTCTTCGACAATCAAAATTGGGAGCTTACTCAATTGTGTTCAAATCTTAAGTAATCCTCTCTCTTCATTCACCCGCAAAGTGGTATATGCCAAAGTATCTCTGTCCAAAAAAAAAAGAAAAAAAGAACAAGAAACATATAAAAATAAATCGACTTCGGTTGGTCGCAGTGACGTGAGATTTTCATTGTCCTTATAAACTGACGCACTGAAACGTTATCTATGTCCCATACACAGTACTTGTATGACCATTTTATGGTCTAACTAAGAATCCGTTGTGGTATAAGTGTGAGAAAACATTTTTTTTTTAAAGGTGAGTATGAAACCGGCCATGCCTACTTAACTCAAGAGAGTATATAAAATCAATCCTGAAAAAAGCAGAGCATATTATAACTCTGTACTTTTACATTGAGGAATATGATTTCCAGCCCCGGTGAGACCAGCATTAAGAGACTTTGGAGAAATGGTATTTCATCAGCTGAACAGTACAGTAAATGGACAAAAGCTCATGATATCACCTTAAAAACGACTGACTTTGACGCTGAAGTATCATCTTCTTGATCTCCTTAATTTCCTTCGTTTATTTCATATTTCAAGCTTCTCTTCCTCATTTCTCTATCCCTGAGTTTTTCATATATTTTTGGTCATCATATTCGTCATCATCGCCATCCTTTTTATCTATTCATCTCTTCATGTTTATTCGTTGTTTCTCTTTGTCGTTGGGTAAGTCAGAAAATCCTTATAAAAATTGTCTTCACTTTCCTTTTATTCTTCTCTCCACTTCTTTTCATTCTTCTTTTCTTCATCCTACTCTTATCATCATCATTATTCTTATAATCATCGTAATTATTATCATAACTTTATCGTGATTATGATTAGGATTACTATATATTATTATCATCATCATTGTTATTATTGTTATTATCATCATCATTACCATTATTATTATTATTATTATTATTATCATGATTATTATTATTATTATGATGATGATTATTATCGTTATTATCATTATTATTATTATTATTAATAATATTATTATTATTATTATTATTATTATTATTATTATTATTATTATCATTATTTAATATTATTATTATCATTATTATTATCATCATCATTATTATCGTCATCATCATCATTTTCATCATCCTCAACATCATCATCATTATTTCTCCTTGTATCATACTTCATTTCTTCGTTTCAGTTCATCTTGGGTCGAAGATAACTTTCATGAGTGCCAATCAAAATATTCATGCACACAAATTGTGCACCCACCAAAAAGTTTGCATTATTACGCCTCTCGTATAGGGCAGTATACTAGTACCAAATAGAGCGGAACGCGTGCGATGAATGTGGTGTAGGGCCAAACCGAGTCGTTTACAGCCAGCCACAAGCATATATGGGTGTATATACTCGTCAAAATAATATGGCTTTGAAATTAATCGGTTGCGTCTCGAAGTATTTTCCCTTTTTATCGGTTAAGTGACCCATTTTCCGACAAGATTAATGACTGGCAAACACGGCGAAGAACACTTGTTTGTTTAATTCTTTTCTTAAAAAACGAAATAGCATCGAGAGATGTGTAAACACGTCTCTCCAAATGACGAATTACTATTGAACTTGACACAACGGAGGCAGTTAGTCTGGTTCACAGGCGTTAATTGGTATGCCTGAGATATCAGAGTTGTCTGAACCTTCCGATCATGTTTGGAGTTCAACTTCTCCAAAGTCATTTATCATATCATTTGTTTGATAAAAGACTAGAATGCTTCACAGTCTCATTCCTTTCATAGGCACGTCTCAGAAGGATTGAGTTTATTCATACTATGCAAGAATATTGCACTAACCCACATCGAGTATCATGGATTATGTAATAATCATCAGGACTATTTGCGTGTACAAAACAAACGATCCAAACAAACAAACTTTCTGAATGGTTTGATTGACCGGTCAACTGATCTATGGGGAAAGTTTAAAAGCAAAAACCGATATATCCAATTTTATCAAGTTGAAATTGAATTTGCTGAAAAACAGAGGAAACAATTGAAATATATGTGACAATTTTGACATCCTCTTTTAAAATATTCATTGTGGTACACAAGTGCAGTATCACTGAAGAGATTTTCCTTTTCTCGACCTATTCTTTGAAAATGACGTTTATCTGTTTTCGCATTCAAATTCCTCAACGTGCAACCTTGGGTTTCCTCCTCAGCAAGGCACACAACATTTTGGCTTCATCATTCACAACAAAATCACGGGTATCAGTCTTTCTTTGCGTTGCCAAGATCGAGAACTTTTGATGATAGCCTTGCAGTGCCCTTCCCATGACTAATTTCAAGCCCTATACGTGTTCATGACCAATTACGAGATCTCGCAAACCACGGTCACATTGACTGTGGCTGCTTGCCCCCTCCCCCTCCTTCCCCGAGGAAGTATAAAATGAATGCCGCCAAGATGTTCTTTTTCTACAGAACCGTATACGGTCGTTAGATGATCGGTATAACGCAAAGTTACTTAACGTCAGTACTTAAGATAGAGATAAACATGTTAAATATGTGCAGAATATGTTCTCCATATGACTAACAACAGTCTGACAGTGTTTGAAATAATCGTATCGATTCTTTTCGAAGCTGGCTGTAGCGGCGTTGTTATCGCTAATTTGCATTAAGAAGAACAATACTGGATTTGACATCATGCCGAAAACAATACTTCCCGTGCTCATACTACCCATTACTCCTTTCCCGTGATCCCCATCGCAATAGTAAACCTTTTTCCTTGTTTGTTTGATTTTTTCCCTCCATTTCCGCGCCAAAAATAGCAAACACATCAACACCCCCTCAAATTGGCAACGATTGAATCTGTCATTTAATCAAGAACTGAAGTTAGCTCTCAGGATTTTCGGGATGTGACCATGCTAATTGCCATTGTACCGAGTAAGTATTACTGGGTCCGCCTTTTCAGACAGCTTGGTGATCAAACAAGCCAGTACTGCTGTATTTTAGGCATTACAAGATTTGTCCAATGCGGTCTTCAAGTGGGTAACTCTCGATAGAACTCTCGCAAATTTCAAATACGCGCAAGAAAAGAGAATGTGGGAGAGAGAGCGAAGAGTTCCACTAGAGTGCTAATAGTCTAAATTTGTCCCTCAGAAGTTTTTCTTTTTGGCAAATAATATAAAGCCGTTCCCCAATCCCATTAGTTTGTTTTAGGGAGCGGTTTCCTTGCGCCTTTCTTCTGCCATTTCTCCCCCAAAAGTGCTTACAGATTAAAGTCATTCTGACATCTCGTCTTTGGGTGGAGCTCCTTGGAGATTACCAACACTGAAGAAGAAAGAAAAATAAAGAGAGGCAAGAGTGTGGTCAAAAATAAACTATTCGACTGTTCACTTCTCTTTCTCTTGGTGTACTTAAAAGCGCAAATAGACACATAGGATTTAGCAAGTGTTAGCTAATTCCTCTGAATGGGGCTGGAGAAAAAAAAAGCCCTGATGTCTAGTTGTCAACGCCATTCCTTGTCCTAAAATAAACCCCTTTTTCATGGCAGGGGCTATGAACGAATGAGGACAAATTTGTACTCGGTTCCAGATGACGTGGACCACTTTTCACTTCTATTTGAGCTAAATGTCCGGCGTTCAGCAAACACGTTATAGGTACAAAAAGTATATTTATATTCCTGTATTTATCTACTCTGCAGATTACTGGCAAATGTCCTTTGTTGCAATTGACGTCATCTTAGGGCCCACAGAATTCTTTCTTTTTTCATCTCAGGGTTACCAAATGTCTTGAAGTGTCACATCAGGAGTTACTGCCCTCATCAAGGAAAGCCCTGATGATCCCCCTCCCTTAAAGGGATGGTACAGATAGTGTTGATTGAGGCGAGAATTCAGCTCTTAACTTTTTGTGAGATGCTTACAGAAATCACTTTATGAAATGCTAAATAAAAACATACAACTCCAAGAGGAATTCAAAGTTTATTTGCTGAAAATCGGTTTTTGAAATGGCCGAGATATCCAAAAACAAAGTAAAACAAAGCGATCCTAATAAAAGGTGGGTCCCACATTTTAGGATTGCTTTGTTTTGGATATACCTGCCATTTCAAAACAAATTTTAATCAAATAAGCTTTGATTTCCCCTTAGAATTATAATATGCTCTTTCGTAATTATTTCATGAAGGTTTCTTATTATTTCAAAAAAAAATCATCATAAAAAATGATGGAAACCTCAAACTCCATATCAGCTGAAACTGCACCATCGCTATTTTAACAGTTTGCGTTTAATTCTAGATCGCCATTCCCTCTGATTTGCTGTGAAGGAAGCAAAATGCTCTAAAAAAACACACACAAAAAAAACTTTGTTAATGTACACCTTGTCCGAATCTCTCATCTGTAGATAAATTAATTTATTCATTAATTTTATATTATCAATTAAATATGATCCGTCCGTTGCTGAAACCTACATCGTATTGATAATTAATGTACAATGATACGTTTTTACAGTTTGCTTTTGTTAAAGATCCAAAGAACATAAGTGTTCACTAATGTTCTCTGCATTGTTTTTTTTTCCTTTTATCACCTTTTGGTTTCTTGCCTTCTTGTTTATTTCTCTCATACCTTTTCTCACCATTTTTTCCTTTTCTTTCATCGTTCATCTTTCATCTCATTTTATTCCTATATTCTTTAGTTCTCTATCTTTCGTTCTATCTCTCTCCCACGTAGTCGCCCTCATTTTTCTTTCAATCTTTTCTTCTTCTTCTTCTAGTTCACTGTTTTGTTGCCAATAATAGTTCACGCATTGCAAAGGTATAATAACTTAAACCATGGAGCTACAGTTTGTAGCTCCATGCTTAAACCCTTTCAGCATTAGCACCATTCTGTACAACTGACATTTTCATTGCAGTTGTCAGTGGTAACAATTACTATCGGTATAATTCGCTTTTCATTTCCCGTAGATCGCGTGCGACCCCCGGGGCGGATATTCATCACCCTGCTTCGAGCAATGCGTGTTGACACCTGTGATCGCTTTCACACAATCAGCTAGTAATAAATCGATAGACTTTAAATATGGATGGTTCGACCCCCTGCATGGTATTCAAAGGTCCGAGCGCAAAAGAAAATGGGGGTGGGGGGGGGGGGGTTGGCGGATTGGGATAGTGGGGGAGGATGGGGGGAGAGACTGAAGTGTGGTGACAACAAGGGGATTTACTCTTAATCCCCTGCCACGGGTCATATCTCAAATTGTTATGACACGCAAGTAACATATTTTTTATTCAACCGGTGGATTGTGAGTTGGGCCGTTTTTGCGCAATAGATACAGGCATTACATAGAATACTGTCTTTAAAACGAATACAGTACATTCAGATATTACAATAAAGAACCAAGCATGTTATGTTATTTCCTGTGAGGACTTTGACTAGAGCATTCTTTTTTTTCCCAGTTTATCTGTATGTAGATTCCTCTAATGTACCAATATCAGTAAATACTAATACTAAAGTAACGTACCATTATTATGAATGTGGCTTCACTTCAGTAGTAACGATATCTCTTTTAAATACAAGCACATGCGCACTTCATTACTAATATCATTATTATCATCATTGTTGTTGTTCATTTCATTTCATTTCATTTATTCACTGTTCATAAAATGGAAATCCTCATGAATCAAGTGGCGTGTATGGGTACACATTTCAAAATGAAACTCAGGAGGTAATAAAAACAACACACACTGAATAATTTCATTATATAACTCATCTTATACCCAAAACATAACATTTTGTACCTGTTTCTTCTAAAACCCACATACAATGAGTGTGAAACAAATGTATCTAACTGCATGTTTGGCCATATAGCCTCCCTGTATGGTTGCATGAATGTGTATGTGTGTGTTTGTGTTAGTGAAGGTATGTAAAAACTACATGCTGTAGACAACTCAATTTGCAGACACCCCCCCCCCCTAACAAAGGAGTCCGCTCCAAAAAGCCCACACGCACCGTTATTGTTGTTGTTGTTGTCGTTTTTGTCGGCGTCGTTGTCGGCGTCGTCGTTATTGTTGTTGTTGTTACTTGCAGTTACACTGTATAGTTGTAATGATAGTAGTATCATTGTACACATACGAGCAGTGTAAACGTCTTCAAAGTCTTTCATAAAGGATTTAAGTAATCCTGGTCTGAAAAAATACATAGTGTCTGTGGGATTTTTTTATTATATATATATATATATATATATATATATATATATATATATATATATATATATATATATATATATATCGAGAGGAAAGTGATTACACCTATCAAATATGCGACGCTAGAAAACGTTGTCATCACATCCGTCGTGAACAAGTGGTACCTCGGGATTAGAAAAACAGTGACCAATGAAAACCACGGCGTGTTTTCTTTACCACTTTCCGCAAAAATTCTTCGGTTTCAATTCCAAGAATTTGTTTGCCGTTGTCCAAAAAATAACAGTATAGGATTTAAGCTTTTCACGAATATAAATTGTAGTCTACTTTTTCAAGCACTGTTACCACTGATTTCGTGTCTTTAATCGTTACACAAATGGGTCATCATAATTTGATTTGTTGAATTGACGTAAAGTGGGTAACAAACTTTTACAAAAATGAGTACAAAGTGGGGATGAAATGATTTAGGTCAACGAAGACAGTGAGGAATAGAATCATGAACTATATCAGTAAATCTAGTCAACTGGACTTACTCGTGTTTTTGGAGTAGCGACTTTTCACGTCCTCTACGGGACACTTCATCAACTTTACCGGGATGACTGAGAACATTCACAGAAATATGTAGAGTAGAATATCAGTACAGTATAACTGGAAAAGAGTTAGGTCAGGCATTACGAGACTAACTTCCAATAGTAACATAATATTCTGCCACCACCAAGGTGAGATGGAATATAACCAAATAAGGGCATGAAATCATCAGATTTCATTTTCATGGTTGATAAACCATAGCACCTGAAGAATCAGATAGTTTTACTTTAATACAGAATCCCTCATGTCTCCCCTCCACCCCCCCCCCCCATCTCTCTCCCTCTCTTCGATGAACTGAGGTAAAAAGTGAACCAACAGCGGCATGAATTCGTCAGACTAGACATATCAGGGTAATGCCCCATGTTCATGGTTACAAAAACAAATTGAGGGCATGGGCAGCGATTCTACTACTCGAGGGGGGTACCAATGGTGGGCGTGATAACTACTTTTCCTGCTCCACCGTCATCGACATCTTGTTCTTTCCTCCTCCTCCCCCCCCCCCCCCCCCTTGGTTCTAATCCTTTTCCATGCCAGCAGATTTGGATTGCGTATAGCCGCAATCTGCCCGCTGAAGCCGTTCACAGCAACCTACCGGTCAAGGTGGAAGGTATATCCCGCCGATTACTGCCGCACACAACTGTCAAGACACCGTCACTCTCCTCGCGCCGGTTCCCGCCACAACTTGACAGCGTAGCGTGCTTCACCCCGTCGCGAGGAGACATTCGTCACTTTTGGCGCGGAAGTATTTCATAAGCTTACCAAATTCCAGATGCATTTCCAGTCTTTTATTTTTTACATCATCCATCCCTCCCACTTTCCCCACTTCCTTCATTGTGAAGATAAGTTAAACGGATTATTTTTGACGCGTGTAACAGCGCTCGTTACATCAACTTTGGAAACATGTATCATGAATGACACATTGCGTCCTACTTGTGCTGAGAGGATTCCCCATTTCTTCAGTGCGGAAAGAAATATTGTATATTATGTCCTTCCTCATCAGCTTTGCACATGCGATTGCAATCAATATCACTGAAGTTTCTGCTGTTTTTTGAAATTTGAAATATAAAACAATACAAAGTCTTATTCTTCGTGTGCGTGTTTGTTAAAGAGATTTCTATCAATTCTCTTTTTTTTTCATTATTTCATTCTATACCCATTCGAGCAATTTGCACACAGAGTAGTCTTTCATTTTGAAATACAGGAAGAGATTTCAAGACACAATCAATAATTTGGTATTTTGTGGGCAACACTAAATAGGGGAGAATAAAACAAATCACGTCATTGCCTAATGATGACGAAAACAAAAGTAGAATGACGGAACGGAAATCTCTAAACATTCCACTCTTCGTGATTTACTTCTACATCACTTTATAGCTTTGATTTCAGGTTTACTCGGATATTACTGAGTCTTTTATTTCATTTCATAGCTGAAACACTGTACAATCTTTCTTGGAGTGATTCTTAAAAGATTAATGTATAAATCACAGGGGACAGAGGGCCCGTATGGTCGGAAATACGAGTTTTGAAAGCTGATGTGGTGACTCACTATACCGTTCCAGGAAACCTGTGTTATCATCACCAGAAGGAATCGTTCAAATTCATACCCAAACTGATATTCTTCTCCCAAAAAGTTTGAAAGGTATATCATTTCCCTTTTTTGAATGGTGTCGACAAGGTCAAGGGCGACATAGGGGGAGGGGTATCGGGTCTCGATCACCCAACTACCCTGTTGGAAAGAACACAGTGTGCCACAGTGTGTTCACAGTGTGTTCACATAGCCGACTATGTGAAAACGCTCGAATTTAACACTGTGAAGATGATATCATACTGTGGTGTTATTTTCACGGAGTGTTCATATATCTATGCTTTGTTTCACACTGTGAATTGATGATTCACATTGTGTTCACACTGTTAAAACGCTCGAATTTAACAGTGTGAAGAGATTTCACACTGTGTTCACACTGTGTTTCTCACACTGTGTTTCTCACACTGTGGGACACTGTGTTCTTTCCAGCAGGGTAGTTGAAGACACCATGTGTGACTTCTGCCAATCACTCCAAGATATGGGACTGCACGATAGCACCCTGGCTTGCAAGGAATTGCGCCGTCTGTCGAGGAGGACCTGTCGCATTATCCAGTTACAGTTCATTATTCCGAAGATTGCTCGCCGGGTTGCTCGTTATTCCAAAGGTTGGTTAATATGAAGAGGATACATGGTTCGTTATTTCGAAGGTTTGCTAATTCGAGAATTAAATGAGTTTCGTTATTTCGAAGGTTCGTTATTCCGAAACGAAATAAGGTTCGTAATTATGAAGGTTCGTCAATACGCATCTTTCTCTTTTTCTTTTCTTTTGTTCATTTTCGGAATAACAAACGTTTTTTGGACTTTATACGAACCTTCGGAATAACAAAATCACCCTCTAATCCAGACGTGATAGGGTCTCCTGCATGCGACACCTCAGACACGGAGAAAGATCTTGCAGAAAAATTACTCGTCGACATTAAAGGAAACCAAAACCCAAATATACATCTGGATTGACTGAAAGCAGCAATATTATAGTAGAATATATCATCTGAAGTTTGAAGAATATTGTACAGTCGATTGAAAAGTTATGAATTTTTAAAGTTTCAGTGCATTCGCTATACTGGATAAAGAGACTACTACAGTTCATGACGTCAGGACAACAATTTTGAAGAAAATATTTTATGGAGGATTCCACAAAATTTAATTTTTCTTGGAAAGTACGCATTCAATCGACATGTATTGACACATGTTAAGGGTGATATAATTCCCTCAGCTCTCTGAAAGAGGTAAGCAACGTGCTCTTTCACAATGCTAGAAATTTATATATTGAATTTTCAATATATTTTCCATATACACAAATGTATTGTTGTCCATAATGACGTCATAAACTGGAGAAGTCTCCTTGTCCAGCGAGGATATGACGGCTCTGAAACTGTAAAAATTCGTAACTTTTGAGCGGAATGTCCAATATTCCTCAATTTCTTACTGATGAGTTCAACTAATATTACTTCTTTCACTTTATCTCCATCTATAAATGGGGTTTTGGTTTCCTTCAACATTTAGTAACTATCGCTTTTAATTTGCGACTCTAAAAAAAAAAATGCATGGCACCACAGCATTTCTGCAGATACCATCACGACTTTAATACACAACTCTTCATAATGATAATCGTAAACTTCGCAGTCGCGATGTGGTCTTAAACGGAAATTCCATCCTGATAATATGTTGCTTGGAATGAAAAAAAAAAGAAGGAGAAAAATCAGAAAAGTAGATCAGTGAAAATTTGAGGAAAAATCTGATACACAATACAGTTATAAACTGTAAAAGTCTAGAGAGTAAGGTAAATTGGGAACTATGCGTGATGTAGGTGTGGAGCAGCCCTCCATGTGGTTCGCAGGGCCGACACAAAATTTTACCAATTTTCATTTTCTCCCGAGAACTTTTTTCTTCGTAGGGTCTACATATCAGACATGTTCTGAGTACAATAAGAGTAATACGTTGTTTACATGCGTTTCTCAGCGGATAAGTAATGTCTGTGCCCAAACACTTCAGAAAACGAGAATTTACGATTTATTGTTGTTATTGTGTTGTACGAAACAAATGGAGAGTTGGATAAAAACAGACTGACCAATTCGTCTTTCTCTCTAAACTTTTACGATAAACAATCCATAATTTTGTTTAATGTGTCTGATTTTTCCAAAATCTTCACTGATTTACTTCTCTGTTCTGTTTTGTTTTTTATCTTTTCGTGCCAAGGAACATAATATCTTATCGGAATTTCCCTTTAAAATTCAATGACAAATGGACTGGCGTGCCTACGTCAGAGCTAGAATAATACTTCCAGGTGCCTCGGGGACGTATCGGGTTCATGTCGCCGAGTGTAATAACCTTTGACCTCCAAGGGCGAAGTGCTGCCAGCAAATATCGTGTACATACACAGTTTGAGTCGACAAATTGCGGTGAGGTATGAAAGCAATTCCGTAGATATCATGTCCGCGCGGCAAGGAGACAAAAAAAAAGCCGTTAATGAAATTGAAATTTACAGAATAAACTACACGGGGTCATAGCTCGAAGGAATCTATGCGTCCTTGATGGAAGAATACCAAATGGACTTCTCGTCAAGAGGTGCACAAGAACAGTCCGAGAATCTCGTTTTTGTTAACCCGAAGGCTCGAGGCGGGAAAAAATATCGTGATTATGGACAAACCACGAAATATGAAAACGGCAAATAAAAAGATTGAAAACTACAGAGATTAGGAATTCCACCTTATTGTACGTTTGACCTGGTGACGAAAGAGCAATTTCTCACGTTTCGTGTTAAAGCTATACTGGATATATATATCGAGGGTTGGGGTAACCGTTCGGGGATATTATCATGTCTTCAACACTAACTATACTATACAGCTTGTGGCCAAAAAATTTGGGGTTATTCTTATTATATGATGTTCTGTAATCTTTGATTTTCAAAAAAAAGATAGCGAGGGAACAAGACTATGATAATGGAAGAGGAAAATGTAGAATCATAAGAGAAGGAAACACACGCGTGGAAAAAAAAGATGAAAAAAGAAAGAAAATTAGAACAGGTTCCGGTGGCAGAAAACTGGCGCAGATTCATTGGGAATTAGTCTCGTTTCAAGCGTCCAGCTACTCTGACTCTTCTGTTTTTATGTCAGCTGCCTACATTTTAAAGGGATAGTATAGTATTGGTTGAGATGGGGTCTCAGGTCTCCAGACTTTTGTGTGTGTGTGTGTGTTTGTGAGATAATGAGAAACCGCTTATAAAATATTCAAGAGAGTACAATTCTAAAATGAACTCAAAGTTTATTTCATAAAAATTAGTTTTGAATTACTTTATTTTTTGATATCTCAGAGATTTCAAAACCGATTTTCATCAAATAAACTTTGATGTCCTCTTAGAATTGTATGCTCTTCCATATTTCGCAAGTGGTTTTCTATTATCTCCCACACAGTTTAAATCTGAATCCCCGAATCTTCCATCTCAACCAAAACTATACCATCCCTTCAACTCAATAATTGTTTGAGAGGATTTTATATGCTGTTTATGAAATCGATTGTATCGTCAAGGATCTAGGAAGTATAATGTGCAGTGATTGCTGTCCGCAAATCCCTTTCGTATGATACACCAGGGAGGTTTACACCAGGGAGTACCTCCCTTACATCGCCTGCCCAACAGACGTTGCCGACTGGTTGCCGAGATGCATTGCAACATTCATATGAAGTTGTCCTTACAGGTGGACTGACAGAGGGGAAAATACAGAAGTCTTCCAGTGAATTATAACCCCTGATAGCATTAGTGTTATTTACGCAATTAAAGGAAATTGTAACCTCGTTTCGTAAATGAGCAAGGGCTTGAAAAAAAAAAGCAACACAAACCTCACAGTCATACACGCATGACTCCTTTCTCTGTTAGTGTTAGATGACAAATAATTTTCATTTCAGTACTCCGAAAACGCAGACAAATACACGAGTAGTGGTAGCCGGACAACACCGAGAATTTGATATAACCATGACGAAATGGTACTCGATTGATTTAGGTCATGACGAACTCATTAAGCGGTCTTATCTTAGATGTTGATAGAATTATATTATTCAACGAATACTAGTAGTTCATGCTCATTCCCCGACTCACGTCATTTTAAGGGAACGTAAACCCAAAGAGCAATGTGGGTTGAGTGAAAGCAATAACTTTAGTAAAACACATCAGTGAAAGTTTGAGGAAAATCTGGCAATCGATGTAAAAGTTATGAATTTTTAAAGTTTTGGTGTTGGAACTGCTGGGAAAGGAGACTACTAGAGGTTATGACGTATGAGAGAACTACAATATACAGAAAATATAAAGGGAATTTAATAAAAAATTCATTTTTCGTGAAAATTACATATTCCATGAACTTGATACTGACATATGTTAGGGGTAGCAATTATTCCCCCTGCTTTCTGAAAGCGGTTTGTCAAGTACTCTTTCATTTTGCTAGAAAAGTAAATCTTTGTGGAATTCCTTTTATATTTTCTTAATAGTGTTTTCCACTCATACGTCATAACCTCTAGTAGTCTCCTCATCCAGCAGTTCCAACACCAAAACTTTAAAAATTCATAACTTTTGCATCGATCGTCCGATTTTCCTCAAACTTTCACTGATGTGTTACACTAATGTTATGCTTTTACTCAATCCACATTGCTTTTTTTGGGTTTGCGTTCTCTTTAAACCAGCAAGTCCAAAGGGCAAGGGGAAAATTGGGATGAAGAATATGAGCGTGCCTAACTTCTCATGGATCGCGGCATTCCTGCACCTGTCCGTGAGGTAACTGAAAGCGTGGAACTTTGTATTTGGACATTTTAGCAATCCTCTCCTTTTCTCCGTTTGGCGTGAAAAAGGTTGAGACTGGTTCGGTTTGGTACCTCTACAACCCCTACTGAATACGCTAGAATTCCACCCACTGGTGGGGTAAACACCTATAGTATTTTATTTATGTATATGTTCTCCCGCCTCCTCCCTGCGTGCCGACTCCTGGAATAGAACACGAGGCGTCAAACTCCACACCTTTTCGCGAAGAGTAAATAGAAACTAACTGACCCCTCTCATTTTTTTTTTCTCTGAGCTCTCCCTCTACTCATTCCCTTTTGTCCACTCGCTTGTTGATATCTCAACATGCTTGCTGACATAATATGCCTTGGACCTTGGAACACTCCCCATAGATGTACTGTGGTGGTTCTGAGGTGCAATCTCCTTGATCGAACTAATTGCTCTGCATTCATTGTGAGGATATACAGGAACATTGCTCACTATACTCCTATCATTCAATATGACCTACTCAATTGCTCTCTATCTCAAATGCGAACTAGTCAAATATATGAGTAGGCCTACATGCATATCACACTGGTGTAGTTCATATATTAGCCTAATTTGGAACCCCTTGGTTAATTTCTTTGGTTTTTTAATAGTATTACCAGTTTCTGACCACGAAGCACCATTATTTTCAGCCACGTAATGTACCAACTTCGTGACAGCCTGTAGAATTAAAAAAAAAAGCCAGTTGTAACATCTGCATGTCAGAAAGTTGTATATGGATCATGTCTGCGTCAAGACTGAATTCAATGCAGTGCAGTTTAATACATACACTAACACATTTGATATCATAGACACACAAGTGTGTGTGTGTTTATGTGTGCGTATATATATATATATATATATATATATATATATATAAAGGAAATAAAAACAAACGAAAAAACATATGAACATTACAAATGTTTGCGAGAATGTGTGGTCAACAGACCAAGAAAATCGTCGTCATCTCTCAATTTTGATAATACATTTAACGAGCAGAATATATTCGTCCATAAATTTACAATGGGGCTATAGTGAAAAGCAAATACAAATCCCGCGATCACCGTACCAATTTCTCATATTGAACAATACAAAGTAGCACACATGCAAATACAAGCCCCGCTAGATTGATAGTCTCTTTTGCTGTTCAGGTTCAGTCGCATGATGTCACATACTGTAGATTATGCAAACAACCTGTCCGCGCGCAAATATTTTGAGAGATGATTTCGTGCGCGAGTACGGCTCTCCTGTGTCTTGTGAAACGAGAACGCGCAAAACGTACGCCGCCTAACCTAAGGACAGTGAGAGAGTGTGCGTTTGTGATACATGTTCGCTATACCATCGATAGTTCGATACGGTTTTCACGGATTCGCGTAGGATATTGCGTTGCAAGCGATCTTCCTGACAAGTTGGCTTTAAATGGAAACGGAGTTTTTGAGGCTTACTCGAACCCCATTTTCTGGAGTTTTCTCGCCGACGTCATAAAGAGATCGCAGCGGAAAGTGGAATACGACCCCGTTTTCTTCAATTTCGTCAAAGCAATTCGACGGAGAGACAGAAATTGTTGCAGAAGGTGAGTTACGACACATTCTATCAATTTTACATAAATGAAATGTGTGTAACTTGAACATCTGTGCATGCAGCAGTGTTTGTAAATGTTAGGTTTTGAATGTCTTGTTTTGGTTGTGCGTCAATGAACGTTAGTGGATGCACCCCAAAGTATTCCCGTTTATAGTATCGAATCTTTCTGCGAATAGTGTGTATTTTCTTCCATCACCGTGACCATATCTTTACTCACAGAAACAAGTTCTTTACTTACATCGGGTGTTTTGATACTATATACAGTAAATGTGTCGACGCCAGTGGAAACATGTAAGCCGTTGTGGCACGGTGGATGAGACTACTGGTTCTCAATCTTGAGGCCCCTGGTTCGAACCCCCTGGTAGCAGTGCCCATGAGCAAAGTATCCTATAGTAGTGGTCCATATAGACCCTATGTCCTTTTGAGGAGACTTTCGGTCCCGGGGTATCTTGGTGCTTCCCCAATAGCCTAGTAAAATAAAAACACAAACACACAAACACACCACAATGAGGAATAAAACTGACGACTTTGTTATGAAGACATTTATTAGTGGTTAGACATAAGTTGCTGTAGAAGCAGGTTAGCCGTTTCCGTCGATAGCAACTGGAATTGGCCTCCATCCTTTTGCCCAACTCCTAAGCAATACCCTTTTTCATTACTCATTCGCATTCTTTGTCTTTCGTTCTGTCCTTCAATTTGATGCTAATCACACAAGCACAACGTAATAGTAGGCGCATAATACAGTTAAGTGGTGATCTTTTCGCCATAAGAATTATTGTTTCATTTTTTTTTCACTTTGTGCTGAAGACAAGGATCAGGAATATCTTCATTTTCAGATCTCTGGTTCTCAATCTCATTGTTATCATCTTCTCTCCCATGACGTTCACCTTGTCTGTCTATGTCTTCATTCTCTTTCTGCTCCATCTTTCTCTTTCAAATCTACCACTCACTCTCTGACAACGAGCATATTTTTCGCTTTATCTCTTTTAGATATATAATTTCATGTATCCAAGTATGATATGATATATCCATTTATTATGTCATATGTTTGTTGTTATAGTCTCTAATGGCGACTACATTGTCTGCCTTAGAGGTAGACTGACAGAGAGAGCGAGAGGGGAAGACAGGGTGAGAGTCAGACAGACAGGGGAAGATAGAAGAAGGAAAGAAAGGAGGAAAGAAAGAAAGAAAGGAGTAAAGAAGGAAGGGAAGAAAGAAAGATGATAACAATCGGCTCCAGGGTGGCAAGACGTTTTTATCCCACGCGATGATCTCTTGAAACGCAGTTGGTCCAAACTGATTCCATACAACATTATATCCCCTCTCTCCATCTTCGTTTTGTTCATCCACAACACCCAAAATACTCGAGTTTGTCAGAATAGGCTGTTGGAAAGAAAAAAAAAACAATAATAGCACTCTTGGACCTACACTGTGAAGATAAGAGGAACATTCATGCTGAAGAAAAGAAAGAGCAAAAAAATCCCACACACATAAAGAGAGCCAAACAATGTTTCTTGGTGGCGTCGGGGCGAGAGATTGATCATGGGGATTTGTCGATGACAACCAAGCGTGCATGTCTGGAGCTGGATTTCACAGACCTATAGCTGGTTCGGTAGAGGAATCTTTTCTATCTTTTCTATATGTCACAGATCTGGCACCACGGATAGTCAAAGAGAGATATAAAGATCAAAGGGTCAACAATGGGAGAGAAAGAGACAGAAAAAAATCTCTCTTTCTATCTCTCAAATCGAGGGTTTTGTTGCCGTTTCATCCAGCGTGCGTATATGCCTGCTGTGCTTAGCTGGAGCTTGCGTATAATATATGTGTTTCGCACACAAAAATTGTATTCCTTGCGATTACATAAGCTAAAAATATCATATTTTGATTTTTATGGACGGTGGGAATGATACCGAAACCAATAGCAATAAGCAATATCAGATCAAAATCAAATCAAATCCAAGAAATAAGAAAAGCAAGCAGACAATGGTAAACGTCATTTATTGCTCTGTTACGTAATATAGGCAAACTAAATATTCGGAATTCATAAGATTACATTGATATAAGATTCTAGCATGCAAAATTATTATCATCATTACTACACCAAGGAAACGTCACATGGCACATTTATGCAGCATTGGAAGTGTTGTTACAAATGCATTTGATAGAATGAATACGTATAACCTGCGATTCGTAGAGATAAAATTCGATGTTGAAAAGCATATGGTTAAAAGAGTTGATAACCGTGTATGTATGTGAATAATACACGTAAGCACGTTTGCTAGCTTGTTTGTTTGTCTTTGTTTGTTTTTGTTTGTTTGTTTGATTGTTTTTAGTGTATGTGTATGTGTGGTACATGATGGTATATTCTCAGCTATGTGTTGCTGTGTTTCTGTTCGTCACCTGCGCGTTGAGAAACCGGATTTCTCTTATTCGTGCGAGAATGTCGTCTGTCATTGCGAATTTCAGATCTTTTTCAGGTCGTGTGTGCTCGTGTTGCACATTTTGCTACATTGGATTACGTCATTAGTAAAGATGAAGTCCAAATTTGACGCTGCAAAGAACAACTACATTATAAACCCTGTCAACATCAATTTAGTGTTACAGGTGAGGCTTAACCAAGACTAATGTGTCATCAAGTACTCGATGTCACTGTTAATCATAGTTCCTGGTCAGAGTTTGGTTTTCGAGTTTGCTGAGCGGATGCGTACTATTTTCATCATCAAAGTCATTAAAGCGCAGCTTACTTTCACAGTTACAGACTTCTTTTTGTTCGAAAAAAAAAAAAGCTGTCTATGTCTTTCTCTAAGCAGTCACATAGTCGTAGAGCCTAAAATAATGATAATAATAAGATCACCGAAATGTTTGTCTTTCACCAAGTTGCATGCTAGCGGACAGGCGTGTCAGGTATCTCTAGTTTGCTGTAACATTTAATGATATCAACGAGAATTTACATTTACTCTGAAAGGCAACACCGCATTTGAGGGAAAAACGAGTAGATAAGCTCGAATTTTTATTTCATCTTATTCAGACATCTTATTTAGATTTTATCTTATTCAGTTTGACTTCGAATTTAATTTTCAATACGACTTTGCCCGGGATAAATAGATACAGATAAATGAATAAAAAAATTAATGAATAAATAAATACACACATGAATACATACATACGTGCATACATGCAAACATACATACAAACGTAAATACATACATAGATAAAAAATACCTACCTACATTCATACATACATAGATCAATGAATGAATGAATAAGTGTATGAAATAGATAAATAAATGAATAAATAGATATGTAGCCCTACATATAGACATAGATAGATAAATGAATGAATAGATAGATAAATAAATAAATTGATATAGTAGATAGATAGATATATATATATAGATAGATAGATAGATAGATAGATAGATAGATAGATAGATAGATAGAAGGTGGGCATAACAGAAAGTAGACAATTAAAACAGAGAGAGAGAGAGAGAGGAAGAGAAAGATACTGGAGACAGGTGGCTGATTGAAACCAGAGTCAGAAATGAGATGTCATTTTCATGTCTAATATTTTACTGAAGATTTGCAAAAGGCACCGCGTTTCTTATGTGAAAGTCAGGTTTCTGAAATGTCTTGACATGAGCACGGTTGGTCGTACCTGCTGAATGAGCTAATTTTGCCGAGTGGGCCACGCAAGGCTCTCCAAAGTCACGTCAAGTAACGGGTCCCCCGAGGAAGTTATAGTAGAGTCGTAAAATACCCTCTGGAATTTTAATGGTCACATGCAGATATGCGTTAGAGTCGCTCCATCTGCTTTCATGTTACGATGTAGTTGCAGCTCACGTCTCCCCCCCCCCCCCCCCCCCCCCCAAAAAAAAAAAAAAAAAAATTTACTTGTGGGATGTTTGAAGGAGAAAGTGATTCCTCACGGGGTGAGAAAGGGAGTGGGGACGGGTTGGGGTGAAGGATGTGAGGAGAAGTAAAGAATGTTCTAGAACAAATAGACAACGATCACGGTCATCATTCATTCATTCATTCATTCATTTTTCCCCATTTCCAACAAAAACATATAGATATCTTACAGAAAATGAATATATAAATCACATCACAATGAATAACAGAATATAAGTTTTAAAAATGTTGTAAGAATACGGAAAACGCTGGAAATGGGGAGGAATGCTAACAGTGGCTAAGAATTGTCTATGAAGGACATGTGCACGATCTACTCAACAGGTTGCAAACATGATAATGGGCGTATGAAGCCTCGTTGTGACGTTGAGATGCAGCCAACGTAGCCTATGAGATATTTGGTCTGCTTGCTCTGATGGAGATAAAAGGGCTTTTTACACTTGTAAAATTTTGCTTAGCCCCGGACCAACGGTGGGGCTAAGGGGGGGGGGGGGGGGGCCTTAGCCCCACCGTTGGTACGGGACTATCCTTAGCCCACTTTCTGTTTACACTCGTTTTTGCCAAAGTGGGCTAGCCCCACCGATAGTACGGTACTATCTGGCCCTGCAAAATAGCAGGGGTTAGCACCGCAATTGCGGTGCTAGCACCGCAATTGCGGTGCCAAGCAAGTGAGTGTAAACAGAACGAAAAAATAATCCTGGGCTAAGCGACGGAGACGAAGTCCGACCCTCACTGACCAATCAGAAACGAGGTAATCAAGTGCTGCCGGTGCGTGCGTGTACGTGTACAGTACACAGCGTAATTATGAATATTCATGTGGTTTGGAAAGTCCGGGGCTAAGAAATACGAGTGTAAAAAGGTCAGTTTTCTCCTTAGCCCCGGACAAGAGATAGTACGGGACTAATTGGCGAGTGTAAAAAGCTGAAAAAATTGGTACGGGACTAACGATAGTCCTGGGTCAGGGAAAGTCCGGGGTTAAGAAACACAAGTGTAAAAAGCCCTAAAGACGGTTTTTTTTTTCCTTCATCATTCCCCAAATTACGAAAAGTAAGAAGGGTGATATAGTGTCTCTTGTCAACGAGTGCGCACGCACAAAGACAAATCAAGCTAATTACGCTCTGAGCAATTCATCATGCATCACGCGCGGACAGTGATAAGCAACCGAACTTGAGAACATGAACCTGAAATCAGTGAGACCTATATTAGTAATATAAGTGCATTAATTTAGATCACGTTGATTAGATGTGGTAATGCGGGTAGTCCTAGATTGATTCAGTGGGTTTAATCCATCTAATCAATACTCTCTGTATGATTTAAAAAATGAAATGATCTTATTGTAAAAAAAAAACAACAACCTTGTTTTGAATTTGTGATGACAAAGTACTGCGTATTAAATCTATCTAAATAGTTAATGAATAAATTTCATATTATTATTGAACACATAGAATCATAAGCACACACAGACAAAAACACACAAATACACACACACTTACACTCACTCGGACATGCGTATGATATTATATCACCCCTTTAAGGGCAGACGAAGGGTCCAATTTACTAATTTTTGTCGTTAGCGACGGTTGACCACAAATGATCTGAATAAGAAGACAATGAAAAGAGCAATTTCATCATCTTAAGTGCCTCAGTCTCGTAAAACTATAGTAGGCCTATTATGATTGTTCAGTTCGGTCGGATATATAACCTTTACGCCATTTACGCTGTTACCATTTATCTTTCATCTTACATGGCACTGATCCGGCAAGAGATGCTTAGCAGTCCATTCAGTGGAAATAAATAGAGCTGCGTAAATTGATGACAAGTTCACTTTTGACATGTTTGACTTGCACTACCAGTACAAGCCAACCTCAAGCTATATAATACGTCACATGATCGCATATAGAATTCTATCTCACAGAGCAGTGACTGTGTTATGTGGCAAAATGTCGTTCTGTAGTATCATGCTATTAACAACGTATTATAAAGAAAAACCGACCAATAGTACTTCTGGGCCCCATTTCATAAAAGATGTTAGGATAGCAACTCTTGCTGAAATGGCAACTTCCCACAGCAAAAGCAAATCAGGATGTTGGATTCTTGTCATTGCCATGACAATTGCTATTCCAGCAAGAGTTGCTATCTATATCATTTTTTTTTAATGAAATGGGACCCTCGGTCTTCTCCGCCACGGTAGAAGCCATTAGAGACCACTGTAAATGAAGGGATTTCATTCCCGTGTGCTTTACATATACTGTAATCATGTAAGATTTCATTCTCTGAAAATGTCCTCGTCTGAGTTTTTAGAACCTTTCTAGACAAGAAGTTTTGTTCACATGCATCTTTTTCCCAGGGATATTTTTTCGGGATAGCCCACCATGTTGTGTGCAGAAGGATGTTGTGGCGGAGTGGATAAAACGACTAGATATCCGAGGTCCATGGTTCGATTCCCCGGGCAACGGCAGTTGTGCCCACATGCATGCAAGGCACCGAGCTTTGACTAAAGTCTTTCGGAAGGGTTCCCGTGGTTACTTGCTTACAAGACAGTATTCGTGCTTCCATAGCAACCATGCAAAATGAATCATAATCAAATGTGATACATAAAAATACAATACAAAATGCACCAGCACATATACGCCCCTATTATGACAGACATAAAAGCCTGCAGTGAAAGCATAACATTTTTGACTTGGCTTCAAAGGTGTTTTTATGGCAGGGTACTGTAGCAGAGATTCGCCTTGTGCCAAAATATCAAACAGTTTAACTCGCAGAGGGTAAATCTACACTTTTTCACCTTATGAGCAATCTTCAACAGCATCATGGGCGCTGTGTATAATCTTTCTTCCCATTTCCCTGCCCTTCGCTCTTTATATCGACATATCTCCCATATTATATGTTATTTAATTTATGAATGCCTTTGAAATTTATGGAAATGATATGGGCAAATGTGCGCATAAATAGAATTGACGTCGATAATAACTATAAATGTGGAGAGAAATAGAGCAGAGAGGAAACGGGAGGGAAGGGAAGCGTAATATCACATGTACATCATTCAAGCTACTGTTGATCAGGGTAATTGAAAAGCGTGCGCAAAAGGCAAGGGAGTGATCTAATTACGAGATATCCCATCCTTCAAAACGCGCAGACTGTAAGGCCTATATCACAGCGAGCAAAATGCGATTGCGATCCAATTTCCTCGCGTTACATTTATCCCCCTTCAGCTATTTCAAACCCGATCCATAAATATTTGCTATTGTCTCCCGTACTTCTATTCCACTCTTCCTCTCTCAAGTGTGTGTGTGTGTGTGTGTGTGTGTGTGTTGTGTGTGTGTGTGTGTGTGTGTGTGTGTGTGTGTGTGTGTGTGTGTGTGTGTATGTCTGCGTGTGTGTGTGTGTCTCTCTCTCTCTCACACCACACTCTTGTCACCCACCATCCATCAATCTAAATTTCTACTATCCCTCTCATTTTTTCCTTCTTCCAAATATAGTGTGCATCTTTCTTTCATTCTGTTTATATGTTCCATCCTCGTTTTCCACTGCTTATTTTACTCTCTCTCCTTCTCTCTCTCTCTCTCTCTCTCTCTCTCTCTATATATATATATATATATATATATATATATATATATATATTATATATATATATACTTTCTCTATCGTTCTTTCTATCTATATCTGTCCAGCTATCTGTCTGTTGGTCTATATATCTATCTATTCATCTATCTACCACAAATCTATAAAATTCTCTTCGTCTATTTTCTTTTTCACATCAACACCGTTATTGACCAAACTGTAAAAGAGCAACCCAAACGTCTGGTAGCCGTTCATACGGTTGCCGTGACAACGATGCCGCCGGATGCACAACGCACGCTGGTTCCACTTCCGGCTTCTCGCAGAAAGAAAGACAAAAAATGGGAGGAAGGGTGGTTGGATGCAAAGAATTCAGTGATTGGTCAGGTGTTTTGCTTGACATTTGACGGCCAAATTCTGTAGAGACCCCAGGTGTTTTTATCAAAATAACTCAGAAAGACGCCTCGTCTTTCTCCGCCTCACAAACGCTCAACGCACAGTTGCCGACAGATTTGATTTTACTTCATGGCTTATATCATATGATATATCATATTTCATGTGATTAGTCGAACGATGACATATCAAAACCACTCTCACGCTGATGATTTATGACTTTGCAACATTTTTTATTGGGTCCCCTACCTCCTTAGCAATGTTATGACACGGAGCTGTTTTTCAAACGCCCACGACATATATAGGCCTACCTTTGGTTCCACCATGGTTCCACTTCGTTAAAAAGGGGGTTTAAAGGGCGATGCGACTGAATGTACAAAATGATTCTGATGAACAGAGAAAAGAAAAGTAGAACATCATCACTTTATCGAAGAATATCAAACAGCAAAGGAAAACATTGAAAGATATGCAATAACACAAGTTAGATTACAATATTATTACAGCAGTATAGGCCTACATCATCCATGACACCGTAATTGACACGACAAGATATAAATCAACATGCAGAGGATTTAGGTATAGAATAGAAGAAAAAGTACTACATGATATTCGAAATGACGATATTGGGCATAGAATTAGAAGGTTATGAAATTTTGTGGTTTCTCATGTTATCACTAAAAAGTGACGTCAGTCCCAGATAGACTACATTATTGAAATTAGATCAAGTGATGACAGTGCCAACCTTACAACTCTTATAAGGCAATGATTCTAGAACTTCATTCCATTCCCATCATCACTGATATATTTTCATTACAACACTAGAATAAAATTTCGAAAATGAAGGAAAATGACTAGTAGTAAAGATTTGTCTACAGGCCACTGAGAAACTTTTGAGAAAACAACATTACCGCTCATTTAACTTGTCTCACTGTATGTGGTTGCGACCGATGTCATTATCATATCCACTGCTTCGTAAAAAAAAAACAAAAAAAAACCACATGAGTATTTGAAATCCCATTAGATATCTTGTTGAATGTCTGCTTTTGTTGAAAGCCTTTTTCATTCTCCTCTATTTGAATTTTGTGTTATTTGCCAGAATCACCTTGAGCCAAGTGTGTTATTGCACTTTAAAGTCCCTGGTTCATCGGAGAGCTCGCAAAAGTTTTGTGGTTTTGTTTTGCCCAGTGACTGCTCGTCACTATTATCACTTTTTTTAAAGAAATCTCGGCATGAGTTATTGTTCGATATCGCCATAAAATATGATGAGTCCTTCAACTCACCACAAATATTTGCTCTTAGCTTTCATGACCTAAATATGAGATGTGTTTAGAAATTTTGTGAGTGTTCATATCAATCAGTCTTTCAACAGATATTCACAGTATGCTGGTTTAGTATGATAGTCAAATCACAAAATTAATCATGATATCATATCATCAAATGGAACGTGTGGAAGTTTAGACTTCACCAGTTTTCTTAGTTTCATGTTCTCGATTTGAATCAAACTTCCACCATTATCACTGAACTGTAGTACGTTAACTTTAGCAGGATGAATTTTCTTTTTCTTTTCTTTCCTTTTTGTCAAGGGCAGGTCAGGCGCAATAGAAAGAATGGTCCCAACTAAAATGATGACAAGGCTGTAGGAATCCTTTCATTGTAAATATTTCTTTTTCTTTAATATAAACCTAAATGATTTCACACCCAACTACAATGAAAAGGTGTGGAGAGGTCACGGATAAACAACCAATATGATTTCTCGAGATAAAGGGCTAAAAATCAACACCCATTGTCGCCATGAAGGGCTTTGTGTAAACACCATTTTTACACGCGTCAACATGGCAACAATAGAAAGGTGCGAAACGGCGAGAATTTCAACACGGGCTACATGCCACTCAAAGCAGCGAATTCATAACAACGCTTGTCAATTATCATAGTGACGTCATAATCGATGAAGGGACGTGGCGTAGGCCCCTATATTATGATTAATGGATTACCCTCTCCGTTTTATCGGCATGGAAAACATTTTTTTTTTCTTAACTTGATTCGTCTTGCAACCTATACCAAAAATGCATGTCATTTTCTAATTTTCTATCTAAACTTAGAATCAATAGATAGCCATACAACAGAAATCATCACCACCCCACATATACCTTTCTCTACAAAGTATTATCATGATAATGGTGTGGTATAGTTACGTGTTTCATGTATGAGCATATTTCTGTTTCAAGTGTTTGAGCCACTAATCCAAGTTAAACTTACTACTTCATATACGATTATAACATGGAATTTCGCTAGTTTGCTGGAATTCAATTTATATACATTAAATTGTATCGTTTAATTTCCTTGTGTACTTTGGGTTTCATTTCAAATGCGCCCGGAGAAGAAAAGTGCAGAAAGAAAGAAACAAAAAATATACTAGGCCGAACATTTTCCTTGCCGTAGGCCATCCCCCCCCCCCCCCCCCCCCCAACGCGCGCGCACACACAAACACACACACACACACACACACACACACACACTCACACACTCACACACACAAACACACATTATACACACACAAATATTACAGTTAACAATCACTCGGTATATTCCTTCATCTTGCTTTAACTCGCCGTGCAGTCAGATGGCGCCACAACAGTAGAATTCTGCCAAGTCACGACTCACAGCTTCCGTGATTATCTTGCGATTGTTTCGTTGTTGATATTGCTGAACCATCCTAAAACACGCTATTCAAACATTTATGTCACTCAATTTTCTAGAATCATTCCGGTGCAAAAGCTCAACGGAGAAATTATTCCCAATAATTAAAACAAAGCAATAACACAACCTAAATTTACAAACAGTCCACAAAATTATGAAAAACTTCAAGAAAATGTCGGACCCTGGTTAGTATTTTACAATTTTGTAAACTAATTTTTCGATAATCTGTAAATATTGAATTATTTATTCCATTACGAGAAACCGTCTTTCAAAATGATCATTCATTTAACCGTAACTAAAAGGAAAGCTGTCGGGAAATCCCCAGGTAAAGACGTCTGTCATGATTAGATTATTCACCTATCCATTAAAGTTCTCCGCGAGGTTCGCAAGATCTACCAGCAACTATCAGGGTGACAGTGTACGAAGAAGCACATTCCAGCGGATTTAGACTGTAGAAATAGTAGCCAAATCAACATGCATGGGAAGTGTGAGGAAATTAGATCCGTGGTCAGGATGGAGAATGCGTACATTATAAATGCATTCTGAAAAATCGAGTATCTCTCATTGTGCAAAACATGCTTTTGTAATTTCCACGACTGAACGAATTAACAGTGTTCGCATTCCTGCTGTGAATGGTTTTGTGTTCACCAAAACATTAATTTTCTCTCGTTCCCTCCTCTTTTCCCTCCTTCTCTCTATCTCTTTCTTTTTCTTCCGTCCTCTTCTGTCTATCTCTTCTCCATTTTGCCTCTCATTCAGCCGTTACGTTAGTTACGATCCTTAACTTCAAAGATGAGCTAACTTCGAGTATAAGCTCGTAGTTAAAGGTCCTGTTTACCTTTGGGAGCAGTGATTTAGAAAACGTTCAAGATATCACATTTGATGCATAAGTGTAGGTCTGTTGTATGACAAAACATCCTACCATATAACATGTGCGCAATAAAGCCTAAAGTGTAAGGAGATATCAGTATTTTTCTCAATAAACCATAACTGTAAACGGTTTAATCTGGAAACAATTTTATCATAACTATTATTCACATTTTTTTTTTGTATTTAAAATACTGACCATCGATTATTCGGATTCAAATTTTTACAGTGATTGTTTCTATCCCTAACTCACATTTTAGAACTATTTTCAAGCACTAATGCTGGGTTTTTGTTTCATCTGCAAATGGTAAATTATGCCTTTAAGTATGGGGTGCCAAGTGTCGCATTGTCTCTTTCATCACGAAATGATAACGTCGTAACAAAATTGTCATTTCGTTGACAAAATTGACGTTGTCAATTGTCAACGAAAAAACAATTCCGTCCCGAAAATGCAACACTTGGCGCCCCATACTTAACTACGAGCGTATCCTTGAGATATCTTATCCTCAAAATCAAGGATCACAATCTGAACGTAACTAGTACTAAGATAATAAACATAGCTCACACTGTGGTCAAAACACACAAGTGTATATAGCCAATCAAACTGCAAACAACATTACAGCTGCGCTGAGATGACAAATTCCTATCACATACCGAGTACTTCTGCCACCAACCAGCGATCCTCCAAGATAAATGACATATTTTAAACCGGCTGCCCTTTGTCCCAGTATGTCAATTTCAGAAAATTGACGCCGATCTGTCGATTGTGTAAACTCAAAAACGGGACAGCGTCAAGCCATGTCGATAACCATCTTTTAGTCACGTGTATACTGTCATTTTTTTCTTCCGTCCTGCTGATTTTTTTTTTCTCGGAGGTTTCAATGCCAGAACCCTGCTTGGGTCACGAGACCAGGTCATGTTTAACTTACGGATAGGCCTACACAACGAATGTTATGACAAATCTGCTGAATGCCAAACCTAACACAAACCCAAATTTTATTTTAGAAGACGTATAGTGAATGAGAAAACATAATGGTGTAGCATGTAACACGGTCAAAGAGTTTTGTAGTTGTTGTTGTTGTTGTTGTTATGGTCAAGAGAATTATTGTTATAGCTTTACTTTCAGGTTGTCTCCACGTCCATGTTCAGCTTTAGATTATAAGGTGGTGTTCAAAATAGCCTTAGCTCAAACTGAACTGCACGACATCCACTTCGAGTTCTGTTAACCCATTGAAGACGAGTTCCGAGTATACTTGGGCAGGTGTCTATGGGAAATGTGTATTATGGCAAAATCAGCCGGTCCTCAACGGGTTAAAGGGATGGTGTAGTATTGAGATGAGGATTGAGCTTTTAACTCTTTGACAGAGACCACGAAATCAGTGTAGCAGAGCATACCATCTAAGAGGAATTCAAAGTTTATTTCATGAAAATCAGTTTGGAACTGGCTGGTATATCCAAGAACAAATTAAAACAAACATCTTGATAAAAGGTGGGTCCCACCATTTATTGGTATGGCTTTATTTTGGATATTTCAGCCGTTTAATTCGGGTTTTTTTAAATCAAATAAACGTTGAATTTCTCTTGGAATTACATGTTCGTTTATATTTCACAAGAGGTTTCTCATTATCTCACTAGAAAGTCAGAAACCAGAAGCTAGTTCTCAACCAAACCTATACCATCCCTTTAGAACACACCACGCTTTCCTGCCGAGAGCTGACCACGTCAACAATTCCGTCGTTCTGGACACTGCTTAAAATGCGGACGGCGTGTGGTCAGAAATAAAGACAGTATGGAATGTCTTCTTTCCCCTTTATTCAACGTGTAAGCTTGAGGCTTGCCATGCAGATTTTCAGAGTCTTTCGGATAATTCGCAGCCAAGCTTATCCCGTATCGGTTTCCGAACGGACAAAACAGGAAAACCGCCAAATTTGGTAGAGCAAAATCGGATTTCAGCAAGTTAGTGGAGCGCACTATAATCAATGTAATCCTCCACAGCAAACTAGCGCTAAGTGTTGAAAATTGCCCGCAAATATAAATACCTGGCGCTGCTTCAAAGCACATCCCACACCTTTATCGTGAGTTTGAAAATACAAATATAGAGTACAATACCATACATACGGAATGAGTAGGGCATTCATGAACATCGCACATAAAAACAGAAAGTTATCTAAAGAGCTATTCCAAATCAGATAAAATAGTCCTAGAGAAAGAGTAAAATTCACCCTTTCTTCTCAGACGAACTCTTAAGCCATTGGGTCCGGAATTCCCATTTTTGTGTGATATAAATGGAATCGCTTTACCATTGAACAACAATACAAAGAAAATATAAAGAAAATTCCACAAAAATTCACTCTTCTAGCATAATGAAAGAGCACTTGACTAACCGCTTTCAGAAAGCAGGGGGAATTATTGCTACCCTTAACGTATGTCAGTATCAAGTTGATGGAATGTGTAGTTTTCATGAAAAATGAATGTTTGTGGAATTTCTTTATATTTTCTTTATATTGTTGTTCACTCATACGTCATAACCTCTAGCAATCTCCTCATCCAGCGGTTCCAATACCAAAACTTTAAAAATTCATAACTTTTGCATCGATTGTCCGATTTTCTTCAAACTTTCACTGATGTGTTCTACTAATGTTGCTGCTTCCACTCATTTCACATTGCTCTTTGGGTTTGGGTTCCCTTTAAGGGGATCACTGGACTCTTGTCCCCTGTCACAATTCGTAGTATTATAGGCCTACTTGCAAAAAATGAGGGCGGCTCCAATTTCCATATGCAACTTTTTTTCGGACGATGATGGCACCATTTCATAACTTTACGTTGGTTCATACACAATTAATAATACACCATATTCAAATTGTAGGTTTTGTCCATGCTACAGCAGCTGTAACCTCCTCCCTTATTGTGCAAAAAGTCAACCGTTATCTTGTTATCACCAGAGCATCCAAAAGCGTCGTTCAAAGGGTCCGATTTCCTTGAGGTCGGTCGGCTCTGATGGCGAAACATGCAGCATTTCCCATGTCGGCGTTTTTCACACATTCAAGCCCGCCAAATCGAGGCCGAAAATCAACAAGCCATTCGTCACCACTTGACGCGAATACCGGGTCGTACCAATATTTGGACTAACGCGCGTTCCCACGTCTCTTTGTTGTATAGCTGATTGACCATGGCCGGTTGTAGCGCTTTGGGTCCGTTATATGACACAATCAAATGACAAGGACTAGACTAAATATTGGGCCATCCTCTCCAATTGCTGTAGAAGAATATAGTTGTTACATCATCATTTCTTTCCCGTCATTTATGACGAATTACCCTCTTTTTCGAACTGCGAAGGCGGATCGCTGGAGCCGTACGGTTCTACCACCCGTAGAGACATGTGTTGCGAGTACTCAAAACATGAAAAGGAAAAATGTGAGAAATACATGAAAGTTTCAATAGCTTACATGTTTCAGCACACGAGTAAGATCAAAACAAATATAAACCACTCAACCCTGTAGTCACATTTTCACGCTCGGATGCAACAACAATAAATTAGACACAAATTACCTTTAACAAAAAGCTTCGATCAAAAGAAGGAAAATTGTATAAGTCCATCTCAGTCTGCTCTTGGAATAACATGATATGTTTTTTTTTTTTTTCATTCTTTCTTTCCAAAATGTCTATTTGCAGTCACATCATTTCCTATTTCATATGATTTGAACTGTGTGACATCATTGTGACGCTTGGACATTAAATCATATAAGATACATGAGAACCATAAAAAAAAAGAAGTAAGGAAACTCTGTCCTCCAATTGACATTTCGCGCTCAAACCCTACCAGTTCTTTATCATGTTTATGCGTCCCCTGGTTGTGTTTTACCTAAGCGAATCTATTCACCAGTTAGAAAGCTAATATCTTTATTTCTTTCTTTTTTACATAAGTTGGCCTACTTTAGAGAACGGAATATTCTTGTCTTGCTTACATCCTCACAATTATGAAAGGCTGTAATTTGCAGAATCATTGCGCCTAATCACTGTTTAATAGGGAGGGTTTTGAGTTGGTTGATGACATCATCATGACATCACTTTAGCTAATTTGTTTCTGTGTTTATGACCATGCAATATCACTACTCGATGAAAGCATGAGCGTAACTTTGAAATTCGACAACTTCCTTATCTTTACATCAGACCTTTAATAATGAAATAATATCATTCTGCTCGTTTGATTTTACGCCATTTATTCAACTTCAACGTGTAAAGACGAATACTGGAAATAAAAATGCACATTGAATTGAAGATGATCAAGTAACACCCGAACTTTAGTGCCAAATCATGAAATCATAAATGCTTTCCATTTTAATCAATTCATAACAATCCAGACTAGATCGTGATTGTAAAATAAATACAAAGATGTGTGCTTGTTTACCATCCTTCATTGATTCCATTGTCAAGTGAAATCACAGTACTTTGAAGTCTTTCTTCGCAAGGTACAGGCACATGTTTGGGTGGGGTGTTACATGTAATTGAATTCTATTTGCTGGTAGTAAGTTAAATAAGTGTTTGATTTGTTGGGTAGATTTCAAAATGGTGTTGCTAGAAGGCATCATCGGTGATTCGCGTACGTGCTGACTTCACGTTGTATTTCGTTGCTCGGGTAACCGTTTATATACGGGAAAACAAAAATTTGACATGCGAAGAGAATATACCGAGGTGAGGATGTCAATTTCAAGAAAGCACGATTTTTCCCCTCTCTTTATTCCAGCAGTTGAATGGGCGACAGATCGAATTTGTTAAACGTCTGGTGAGAGGCAAATTATGGACTGACAGATTCAATTCGGCCGGAGGAAAAAAACGTGAGTAGCTACTGAAGAAGCGCGAGGACGCCGTTGATCTCAATGTATAACCCATCCCGTTCATCTGTCCCCACCCCCTTTGAGAGAAACGGTAGTCCTATGCAGAAGGCAACTCTTGGTATTAATGTTAATAATGTAATCACATCTTCAAAATTTTTTAGACTTTTCACGTGGATGTGCACAACCTGCTCCAGGAAAGAATTCATATAATACGAAGGAAAGTTTAATTTGAGGAGAGTCATGTTCAACTTTATTAAGGGCGTAGTCTTCTCTCAGACTGGAAGCTTTTCGCCTTGTTTGGAAGCTGATATGATTAAAAGCCAAATTTAAACACATTGTGATAAGGATAAAAATAAAAGTAAATAATTACCAAAAAAAAACCTTCTGATGACGAAATAAATAGGAAATTACTGTTTCTCAATACTAAGATATATGAGTTTTAACTCAGAAGGGAGTCACCCACCTACAACTGTACAAGTAGAGTGTCTTAACATTGAGAAGACTTGCCACCATTCCTCTCTATCTTATTCCCCTTGCCGCTTTATTTCTTTCTCCCCCCTCCCCCGTCTTTAAGTCCACACCCACTATCCCCACCCGTGCACCCCCTCATCCCAACCAAACATGAGAAAGGTAAACGAACATGAACGTGACACGGTGACATGGCGTGCGAACGCTACGAGCCTTTCACGCTAAGAGGGAGGGAAAAGAAGAGGAGTGGCGTTAATGTAAGAATTACACGGTGTACCCCTCAGTCGCTCCAAGGTTGGAGGGGCCACCTTCAAGAAAGAGAACACGCCAGAAGGTCAGGGCTGGTAGCTGAAAAAGGGGGGAACTGAACAGGAGAACGTTCAACGTAACTCTATGCATTTAATACTCTTGTCCGTTGGAGAACGTGAATATGTTGTAAGAAATGTACTGACGTGAAACGCTTCCCAAGCCAGCCACAGAGGAAATGACGAGCATCTCACATTATTGTCCGTGCAGATGTCTTGATTTCGAACAAATCATGAAGGATTTTTTTGCGCCCTCCAAGTCATCAGCACAAATCCACTCGACGGTGATTCGTCTGCAAAATATGTAGGAGTGCAAAATAGCCCCGAGGTACCCCTAGTTACGTCTTTGAAGTTTTTTCCATCCGAATAGATGTCGCACACGGCTAATACAATCCGATGGTTAGAGCAAGGAGGTACCTAGTACCTCCTTGGTTAGAGAAGATTATTCTTTGCTTACTTGCGGTTTGTTTTCTTGGGAAGTCTTTTCGCCACAGCTGGTATAGGCCTATACGACGAAGATGTTGAATTTCCTCACCAATTTTAGGTTGACTTTTATAAGAAGAGGAACACCAGGCGAACAAAATGGTAGGCGTTTCATCACAATCAGGCATAGAAAAAGAAAAGGGATGTTTCACGTGTTTTCACCGAATGCATGTATACGTGATGAATAGACGGTATATGTCGTCACGACACAATCCTTTCTAATCAGTTTGTGCACAAACAAAATATATTTCAAATTGATTAGATGATCAATGTCAAAATATTATTTTGAAATTATGTTTTTGGTCGATGACTTAACAATTGCAACCCCTTTCCCCAGAAAGTCATTGTAGCTAATGTTTTAAACGACTACATTTTAGTATGCGAAGGATTCATCTTGTATATTATGACACACTTTAATTAGATAGGAGACTTACGAGGTGATGACATCATCAACATTGCCAATTTGAGGATGTGGTTGCCACAACTGTCACGGATTTGTGGAAGCATGACCAACTTTTGAAATTTCATAACTTTTTCTTTTTTACTAGAAGCTTTTTTCGCTCTCTCTCTCTCTCTCTCTCTCTCTCTCTGTGACTCTCTCTTGAGCAAAGGCAGAGAGTAATGATGTGAGTGTATTTTCTTTAAAGGAATACACTGACTTTAAAGAACAAAATAATGTGACTATTGAAAGATATATGCCCTATACCACCCTGGAAAAGATATTATCACGCTATACATAACTTGCTTGTTTCTAGTCCGATTTTGTTGAAACCTTTATCTGCATTCTGCTCTACTATCATATTCATGAAAACTTGAATATGGTGTGGATGGCACTTTAGAGATCTATCGACCATCTGTTTTTCGTGACCAAGTGGTATACGGGTAGAAAGCAGCATAGCATTACCGCACATAACTTATGCCAATAAACAACCAGTCAGTAAATACTATTATTGGC
The DNA here is from genome assembly GCF_040938485.1 of Diadema antillarum. Classification (NCBI taxonomy): domain Eukaryota; kingdom Metazoa; phylum Echinodermata; class Echinoidea; order Diadematoida; family Diadematidae; genus Diadema; species Diadema antillarum. The sequence goes on along the minus strand of NW_027271873.1, from coordinate 1,345,770 downwards.
GTACTACGGAGACAAGAAATAATTCTTCGTATTCTAAAACAGAGGCATGCAGGCGATTATGGACAGACATATTCCCTTGCCATATAGTTGTCTCTGTTTATCATTAGGTTCCTGGCCTTGTACGGTTATTATCATCTTTATGCGACATTACACAAATATTATACTGACATTTGACGGACAGTTATGCTTTAGTTTATAGTTATTTTAATAGTTGCGATCTTTTTGGTTTTGTTTCGTTGTTTGTGCTGACTGCTTACTTGTTTTTTCTCTCATTTTTTTTTTGTGTGTGCCTAAGCGCCAAACAATAGAAGTAAGATACAAAGGGCTAGTAACTTGTCGTTGATCTCGTTTTTACTTTGGCTGACTAACGGGCCTAAAGGCCTCAGTCTGACCTCGTCATTGAACGCATTGTTACATGTCAAAAAACTTTTAGACACTCTATTGTCACATCTGTTTGCAACACAATTCCTGTAAATATTGTTATCTATGTCTTATCAAGCATTACCATAGCTGCAGTATCGTGTCCTCACGTCCCACTTTCAGCACTCGATCCAATTGGAAAGCGCGCGACTACACAATTTTCGTGTTGTTTCGTCTTTATATATGATATGAACATCAAGACAGTTGCCCAGAGCTAACAGCTGTATTGGCAGGCCTTTTTGTGTGAATACCTGAATACCACAATACCGAAATCCTCCGAGAAACGCACGTGTTGCGAACAGTCGTATGCGGGGAGAAAAGAAAAACAACAACAACGACCAGTTACACAG